>NC_140505.1:1522994-1783229 GCF_964339955.1 Pipistrellus hanaki
GCTCAGCAGCTACCGCCCGCTCACGCACCGGGGGGGGAGGGGGAGGAGGGGGACACACGGGGGAGGAGGGGAGGAGGGGGGGGGAGGGGAGGAGGGGGACACACGGGGGAGGAGGGGAGGAGGGGGACACGGGGGGAGGAGGGGAGGAGGGGGACACACGGGGGAGGAGGGGAGGAGGGGGACACACGGGGGAGAGGGGAGGAGGGGGACACACGGGGGGAGGAGGGGAGGAGGGGGACACACGGGGGGAGGAGGGGAGGAGGGGGACACACGGGGGGAGGAGGGGAGGAGGGGGACACACGGGGGGAGGAGGGGAGGAGGGGGGACACACGGGGGAGGAGGGGAGGAGGGGGACACACGGGGGGAGGAGGGGAGGAGGGGGGACACACGGGGGGAGGAGGGGAGGAGGGGGGACACACGGGGGAGGAGGGGAGGAGGGGGGACACACGGGGGGAGGAGGGGAGGAGGGGGACACACGGGGGAGGAGGGGAGGAGGGGGGACACACGGGGGGAGGAGGGGAGGAGGGGGACACACGGGGGAGGAGGGGAGGAGGGGGGACACACGGGGGGGAGGAGGGGAGGAGGGGGACACACGGGGGGAGGAGGGGAGGAGGGGGACACACGGGGGGAGGAGGGGAGGAGGGGGACACACGGGGGGAGGAGGGGAGGAGGGGGGACACACGGGGGGAGGAGGGGAGGAGGGGGGACACACGGGGGGAGGAGGGGAGGAGGGGGGACACACGGGGGAGGAGGGGAGGAGGGGGACACACGGGGGGAGGAGGGGAGGAGGGGGGACACACGGGGGAGGAGGGGAGGAGGGGGACACACGGGGGAGGAGGGGAGGAGGGGGACACACGGGGGAGGAGGGGAGGAGGGGGGACACACGGGGGGAGGAGGGGAGGAGGGGGGACACACGGGGGAGGAGGGGAGGAGGGGGGACACACGGGGGAGGAGGGGAGGAGGGGGACACACGGGGGAGGAGGGGAGGAGGGGGGACACACGGGGGAGGAGGGGAGGAGGGGGACACACGGGGGGAGGAGGGGAGGAGGGGGGACACACGGGGGGAGGAGGGGAGGAGGGGGGACACACGGGGGAGGAGGGGAGGAGGGGGACACACGGGGGGAGGAGGGGAGGAGGGGGGACACACGGGGGGAGGAGGGGAGGAGGGGGGGACCACACGGGGGGAGGAGGGGAGGAGGGGGGACACACGGGGGAGGAGGGGAGGAGGGGGACACACGGGGGAGGAGGGGAGGAGGGGGGACACACGGGGGAGGAGGGGAGGAGGGGGACACACGGGGGAGGAGGGGAGGAGGGGGGACACACGGGGGGAGGAGGGGAGGAGGGGGACACACGGGGGGAGGAGGGGAGGAGGGGGACACACGGGGGGAGGAGGGGAGGAGGGGGGACACACGGGGGAGGAGGGGAGGAGGGGGACACACGGGGGGAGGAGGGGAGGAGGGGGGACACACGGGGAGGAGGGGAGGAGGGGGGACACACGGGGGGAGGAGGGGAGGAGGGGGACACACGGGGGGAGGGAGGGGAGGAGGGGGACACACGGGGGAGGAGGGGAGGAGGGGGGACACACGGGGAGGAGGGGAGGAGGGGGACACACGGGGGGAGGAGGGGAGGAGGGGGACACACGGGGGGAGGAGGGGAGGAGGGGGGACACACGGGGGGAGGAGGGGAGGAGGGGGACACACGGGGGAGGAGGGGAGGAGGGGGGACACACGGGGGGAGGAGGGGAGGAGGGGGGACACACGGGGAGGAGGGGAGGAGGGGGACACACGGGGGGAGGAGGGGAGGAGGGGGACACACGGGGGGAGGGGAGGAGGAGGGGGGACACACGGGGGAGGAGGGGAGGAGGGGGACACACGGGGGGAGGAGGGGAGGAGGGGGGACACACGGGGGAGGAGGGGAGGAGGGGGACACACGGGGGAGGAGGGGAGGAGGGGGACACACGGGGGAGGAGGGGAGGAGGGGGACACACGGGGGGAGGGGAGGAGGGGGGACACACGGGGGGGAGGAGGGGAGGAGGGGGGACACACGGGGGAGGAGGGGAGGAGGGGGACACACGGGGGGAGGAGGGGAGGAGGGGGGACACACGGGGGGAGGAGGGGAGGAGGGGGACACACGGGGGGAGGAGGGGAGGAGGGGGACACACGGGGGAGGAGGGGAGGAGGGGGACACACGGGGGAGGAGGGGAGGAGGGGGACACACGGGGGGAGGAGGAGGAGGGGGGACACGGGGGAGGAGGGGAGGAGGGGGGACACACGGGGGAGGAGGGGAGGAGGGGGACACACGGGGGAGGAGGGGAGGAGGGGGGACACACGGGGGAGGAGGGGAGGAGGGGGACACACGGGGGGAGGAGGGGAGGAGGGGGGACACACGGGGGAGGAGGGGAGGAGGGGGACACACGGGGGGAGGGGGGAGGAGGGGGGACACACGGGGGGGAGGAGGGGAGGAGGGGGACACACGGGGGGAGGAGGGGAGGAGGGGGACACACGGGGGGAGGAGGGGAGGAGGGGGGACACACGGGGAGGAGGGGAGGAGGGGGACACACGGGGGGAGGAGGGGAGGAGGGGGGACACACGGGGGAGGAGGGGAGGAGGGGGACACACGGGGGGAGGAGGGGAGGAGGGGGGACACACGGGGGGAGGGGAGGAGGAGGGGGGACACACGGGGGGAGGGGAGGAGGGGGACACACGGGGGAGGAGGGGAGGAGGGGGACACACGGGGGAGGAGGGGAGGAGGGGGGACACGGGGGGAGGAGGGGAGGAGGGGGACACACGGGGGGAGGAGGGGAGGAGGGGGGACACACGGGGGGAGGAGGGGAGGAGGGGGGACACACGGGGAGGAGGGGAGGAGGGGGACACACGGGGGGAGGAGGGGAGGAGGGGGACACACGGGGGGAGGAGGGGAGGAGGGGGGACACACGGGGGGAGGAGGGGAGGAGGGGGGACACACGGGGAGGAGGGGAGGAGGGGGACACACGGGGGGAGGAGGGGAGGAGGGGGGACACACGGGGAGGAGGGGAGGAGGGGGACACACGGGGGGAGGAGGGGAGGAGGGGGGACACACGGGGGGAGGGAGGAGGAGGGGGGACACACGGGGAGGAGGGGAGGAGGGGGACACACGGGGGGAGGAGGGGAGGAGGGGGGACACACGGGGGGAGGAGGGGAGGAGGGGGACACACGGGGGGAGGAGGGGAGGAGGGGGGACACACGGGGGAGGAGGGGAGGAGGGGGACACACGGGGGGAGGGGAGGAGGGGGACACACGGGGGAGGAGGGGAGGAGGGGGGACACACGGGGGAGGAGGGGAGGAGGGGGACACACGGGGGGAGGAGGGGAGGAGGGGGGACACACGGGGGGAGGAGGGGAGGAGGGGGGACACACGGGGGGAGGAGGGGAGGAGGGGGGACACACGGGGGAGGAGGGGAGGAGGGGGGACACACGGGGGAGGAGGGGAGGAGGGGGACACACGGGGGGAGGAGGGGAGGGGGGACACGGGGGGAGGAGGGGAGGAGGGGGGACACACGGGGAGGAGGGGAGGAGGGGGACACACGGGGAGGAGGGGAGGAGGGGGGACACACGGGGAGGAGGGGAGGAGGGGGACACACGGGGGGAGGAGGGGAGGAGGGGGGACACACGGGGGGGGAGGAGGGGAGGAGGGGGACACACGGGGGGAGGAGGGGAGGAGGGGGGACACACGGGGGAGGAGGGGAGGAGGGGGACACACGGGGAGGAGGGGAGGAGGGGGACACACGGGGGGAGGAGGGAGGAGGGGGGACACACGGGGAGGAGGGGAGGAGGGGGACACACGGGGGGAGGAGGGGAGGAGGGGGGACACACGGGGGGAGGGGAGGAGGAGGGGGGACACACGGGGAGGAGGGGAGGAGGGGGGACACACGGGGGAGGAGGGGAGGAGGGGGACACACGGGGGGAGGAGGGGAGGAGGGGGACACACGGGGGGAGGAGGGGAGGAGGGGGGACACACGGGGGGAGGAGGGGAGGAGGGGGGACACACGGGGAGGAGGGGAGGAGGGGGACACACGGGGGGAGGAGGGGAGGAGGGGGGACACACGGGGAGGAGGGGAGGAGGGGGACACACGGGGGGAGGAGGGGAGGAGGGGGGACACACGGGGGAGGAGGGAGGAGGGGGGACACACGGGGAGGAGGGGAGGAGGGGGGACACACGGGGGGAGGAGGGGAGGAGGGGGGACACACGGGGGGAGGAGGGGAGGAGGGGGACACACGGGGGGAGGAAGGGAGGAGGGGGACACACGGGGGAGGAGGGGAGGAGGGGGACACACGGGGGGAGGAGGGGAGGAGGGGGACACACGGGGGGAGGAGGGGAGGAGGGGGGACACACGGGGGGAGGAGGGGAGGAGGGGGGACACACGGGGGGAGGAGGGGAGGAGGGGGGACACGGGGGAGGAGGGGAGGAGGGGGACACACGGGGGGAGGAGGGGAGGAGGGGGGACACGGGGGAGGAGGGGAGGAGGGGGGACACACGGGGGGAGGAGGGGGGGAGGGGGGACACACGGGGAGGAGGGGAGGAGGGGGGACACACGGGGGGGAGGAGGGGAGGAGGGGGACACACGGGGGGAGGAGGGGAGGAGGGGGACACACGGGGGGGGAGGAGGGGAGGAGGGGGACACACGGGGGGAGGAGGGGAGGAGGGGGGACACACGGGGGGGGAGGAGGGGAGGAGGGGGGACACACGGGGGAGGAGGGGAGGAGGGGGGACACACGGGGGGAGGAGGGGAGGAGGGGGGACACACGGGGGGAGGAGGGGAGGAGGGGGGACACACGGGGGAGGAGGGGAGGAGGGGGACACAGGGGGAGGAGGGGAGGAGGGGGACACACGGGGAGGAGGGGGGAGGGGGACACACGGGGGAGGAGGGGAGGAGGGGGACACACGGGGGGAGGAGGGGAGGGGGGGGACACACGGGGGAGGAGGGGAGGAGGGGGGACACACGGGGGGAGGAGGGGAGGAGGGGGGACACACGGGGAGGAGGGGAGGAGGGGGGACACACGGGGGAGGAGGGGAGGAGGGGGACACACGGGGGGAGGGGAGGAGGAGGGGGGACACACGGGGAGGAGGGGAGGAGGGGGGACACACGGGGGAGGAGGGGAGGAGGGGGGACACACGGGGGAGGAGGGGAGGAGGGGGACACACGGGGGGAGGAGGGGAGGAGGGGGGACACACGGGGGGAGGAGGGGAGGAGGGGGGACACACGGGGGGAGGAGGGGAGGAGGGGGACACACGGGGGAGGAGGGGAGGAGGGGGGACACACGGGGGAGGAGGGGAGGAGGGGGACACACGGGGGGAGGAGGGAAGGGGGGACACGGGGGGAGGAGGGGAGGAGGGGGGACACACGGGGAGGAGGGGAGGAGGGGGACACACGGGGGAGGAGGGGAGGAGGGGGGACACACGGGGAGGAGGGGAGGAGGGGGACACACGGGGGGAGGAGGGGAGGAGGGGGGACACACGGGGGGGGAGGAGGGGAGGAGGGGGACACACGGGGGGAGGAGGGGAGGAGGGGGGACACACGGGGGGAGGAGGGGAGGAGGGGGGACACACGGGGAGGAGGGGAGGAGGGGGACACACGGGGGGAGGAGGGGAGGAGGGGGGACACACGGGGAGGAGGGGAGGAGGGGGACACACGGGGGGAGGAGGGGAGGAGGGGGGACACACGGGGGGAGGGGAGGAGGAGGGGGGACACACGGGGAGGAGGGGAGGAGGGGGGACACACGGGGGAGGAGGGGAGGAGGGGGACACACGGGGGGAGGAGGGGAGGAGGGGGACACACGGGGGGAGGAGGGGAGGAGGGGGGACACACGGGGGGAGGAGGGGAGGAGGGGGGACACACGGGGAGGAGGGGAGGAGGGGGACACACGGGGGGAGGAGGGGAGGAGGGGGGACACACGGGGAGGAGGGGAGGAGGGGGACACACGGGGGGAGGAGGGGAGGAGGGGGGACACACGGGGAGGAGGGGAGGAGGGGGGACACACGGGGAGGAGGGGAGGAGGGGGACACACGGGGGGAGGGGGAGGAGGGGGGACACACGGGGAGGAGGGGAGGAGGGGGGACACACGGGGGAGGAGGGGAGGAGGGGGACACACGGGGGAGGAGGGGAGGAGGGGGGACACACGGGGGGAGGAGGGGAGGAGGGGGGACACACGGGGGGAGGAGGGGAGGAGGGGGGACACACGGGGGGAGGAGGGGAGGAGGGGGACACACGGGGGGAGGAGGGGAGGAGGGGGGACACACGGGGGGAGGAGGGGAGGAGGGGGACACACGGGGGGAGGAGGGGAGGAGGGGGGACACACGGGGAGGAGGGGAGGAGGGGGGACACACGGGGAGGAGGGGAGGAGGGGGGACACACGGGGGGAGGAGGGGAGGAGGGGGACACACGGGGGGAGGAGGGGAGGAGGGGGACACACGGGGGGAGGAGGGGAGGAGGGGGGACACACGGGGGGAGGAGAGGAGGAGGGGGACACACGGGGGGAGGGGAGGAGGAGGGGGGACACACGGGGAGGAGGGGAGGAGGGGGGACACACGGGGGAGGAGGGGAGGAGGGGGACACACGGGGGGAGGAGGGGAGGAGGGGGGACACACGGGGGGAGGAGGGGAGGAGGGGGGACACACGGGGGGAGGAGGGGAGGAGGGGGGACACACGGGGAGGAGGGGAGGAGGGGGACACACGGGGGGGGAGGAGGGGAGGAGGGGGGACACACGGGGGGAGGAGGGGAGGAGGGGGACACACGGGGGGAGGAGGGGAGGAGGGGGACACACGGGGGGAGGAGGGGAGGAGTGGGGACACACGGGGGGAGGAGAGGAGGAGGGGGACACACGGGGGGAGGGGAGGAGGAGGGGGGACACACGGGGAGGAGGGGAGGAGGGGGGACACACGGGGGAGGAGGGGAGGAGGGGGACACACGGGGAGGAGGGGAGGAGGGGGGACACACGGGGGGGAGGGGAGGAGGGGGGACACACGGGGGAGGAGGGGAGGAGGGGGACACACGGGGGAGGAGGGGAGGAGGGGGACACACGGGGGAGGAGGGGAGGAGGGGGGACACGGGGGAGAAGGGGAGGAGGGGGGACACACGGGGAGGAGGGGAGGAGGGGGACACACGGGGAGGAGGGGAGGAGGGGGACACACGGGGGGAGGAGGGGAGGAGGGGGACACACGGGGAGGAGGGGAGGAGGGGGACACACGGGGGGAGGAGGGGAGGAGGGGGGACACACGGGGGGAGGAGGGGAGGAGGGGGACACACGGGGGGAGGAGGGGAGGAGGGGGACACACGGGGGGAGGAGGGGAGGAGGGGGGACACACGGGGGGAGGAGGGGAGGAGGGGGGACACACGGGGAGGAGGGGAGGAGGGGGGACACACGGGGGAGGAGGGGAGGAGGGGGGACACACGGGGGGAGGAGAGGAGGAGGGGGACACACGGGGGGAGGGGAGGAGGAGGGGGGACACACGGGGAGGAGGGGAGGAGGGGGGACACACGGGGGGAGGAGAGGAGGAGGGGGACACACGGGGGAGGAGGGGAGGAGGGGGACACACGGGGGAGGAGGGGAGGAGGGGGGACACACGGGGAGGAGGGGAGGAGGGGGACACACGGGGGAGGAGGGGAGGAGGGGGGACACACGGGGGAGGAGGGGAGGAGGGGGACACACGGGGAGGAGGGGAGGAGGGGGGACACACGGGGGAGGAGGGGAGGGGGGACACACGGGGGAGGAGGGGAGGAGGGGGACACACGGGGGGAGGGGAGGAGGAGGGGGGACACACGGGGAGGAGGGGAGGAGGGGGGACACACGGGGGAGGAGGGGAGGAGGGGGACACACGGGGGGAGGAGGGGAGGAGGGGGGACACACGGGGGGAGGAGGGGAGGAGGGGGACACACGGGGGGAGGAGGGGAGGGGGGACACACGGGGGAGGAGGGGAGGAGGGGGACACACGGGGGGAGGGGAGGAGGAGGGGGGACACACGGGGAGGAGGGGAGGAGGGGGGACACACGGGGGGAGGAGGGGAGGAGGGGGACACACGGGGGGAGGAGGGGAGGAGGGGGACACACGGGGGGAGGAGGGGAGGAGGGGGGACACACGGGGGGAGGAGGGGAGGAGGGGGACACACGGGGGGAGGGGAGGAGGAGGGGGGACACACGGGGAGGAGGGGAGGAGGGGGGACACACGGGGGGAGGAGGGGAGGAGGGGGGACACACGGGGGGAGGAGGGGAGGAGGGGGACACACGGGGGGAGGAGGGGAGGAGGGGGGACACGGGGGGAGGAGGGGAGGAGGGGGGACACACGGGGGGAGGAGGGGAGGGGGGACACACGGGGGGAGGAGGGGAGGAGGGGGGACACACGGGGGGAGGAGGGGAGGGGGGACACACGGGGGAGGAGGGGAGGAGGGGGACACACGGGGGGAGGAGGGGAGGAGGGGGACACACGGGGGAGGAGGGGAGGAGGGGGACACACGGGGGGAGGAGGGGAGGAGGGGGACACACGGGGGGAGGAGGGGAGGAGGGGACACACGGGGGAGGAGGGGAGGAGGGGGACACACGGGGGGAGGAGGGGAGGAGGGGGACACACGGGGGGAGGAGGGGAGGGGGGACACGGGGGGAGGAGGGGAGGGGGGGGACACACGGGGGAGGAGGGGAGGAGGGGGACACACGGGGGGGGAGGAGGGGAGGAGGGGGGACACGGGGAGGAGGGGAGGAGGGGGACACAGGGGGAGGAGGGGAGGAGGGGGGACACACGGGGGAGGAGGGGGGGAGGGGGGACACACGGGGGGAGGAGGGGAGGAGGGGGACACGGGGGGAGGAGGGGAGGAGGGGGACACACGGGGGAGGAGGGGAGGAGGGGGGACACACGGGGGAGGAGGGGAGGAGGGGGGACACAGGGGGAGGAGGGGAGGAGGGGGGACACACGGGGGGAGGAGGGGAGGAGGGGGACACACGGGGGGAGGAGGGGAGGAGGGGGACACACGGGGGAGGAGGGGAGGAGGGGGACACACGGGGAGGAGGGGAGGAGGGGGGACACACGGGGGGAGGAGGGGAGGAGGGGGACACACGGGGAGGAGGGGAGGAGGGGGACACAGGGGGAGGAGGGGAGGAGGGGGACACACGGGGGAGGAGGGGAGGAGGGGGACACAGGGGGGGAGGAGGGGAGGAGGGGGACACACGGGGGGAGGAGGGGAGGAGGGGGGGCCTGGCGCCTTCCTGCTGCTGCGAGGACTGACAGCAGTGGTTTTTGTTTATTTTATTTTATTTTATTTTATTTTATTTTATTTTATTTTATTTTATTTTATTTTATTGACTTTTTACCAAGAGGAAGGGGGAGGGATGGATAGTTAGAAACATCAGTGCGAGAGAATCATCAATCAGCTGCCTCCTGCACACCCCCCACTGGGGACGTGCCTGCAACCAAGGCCCACGCCCTTGACCGGAATCGAACCTGAGACCCTTCAGTCCGCAGGCCGACGCTCTATGCACTGAGCCACACCGGTTTCGGCAGCAGTGGTTTTCAAACACGTCTTCCCGAGACCCAACAGTCCAATGCTGTGGAGAACAAAGAGCGTCTGAGGACGCAGGGAGGAAACACGAGAAGGCAGAGTCTGTTTGGGGACCATCACTTCCCACGGCATCGCCCGGAGCCCCGCGGGGCGGGGGGGCGAGCAGGACACGCCCCCGCCCTCGCCGCCGGCCCCGCCCTCGCCGCCGGCCCCCGCCCTCGCCGCCGGCCCCCGCCCTCGCCCCCCGGCCCCCGCCCTCGCCCCCCGGCCCCGCCCTCGCCCCCCGGCCCCGCCCTCGCCGCCGAGACGCTCAGCGCAGCCCGTGCCCGGGAGGGGGCCAGTCACCGGCTGTTGCAGACGCCATCGCGCACTCACGGGGGCCGGTCTCCTGGCGCCTGCTCATCCCGCCCGGGCAGACGCCCAGGACCAGCCACGAGGCCACGCACGGGCGCTCGGAAGGTGCTCGCCGGCCGCACAGGGGATTCTCACTGAACGGACCTGCCCGTCCCGGTCCCCGTCCCCGTCCCCGTCCCCGTCCCCGTCCCCGTCCGAGTTAAATGCCCGGCGGAGACCGGGAACGGCGACCGACCGCCGGCTGACAGACCGCCCGCACAGCCGCGGAGGTCAGGCAGCTTTGTACCGCAGGAAGTCACGGTTTTATTTCATTTTATTTTATTAATCTTATTTTAATTTATTATTTTGTTTTATTGTTTTATTTAATTTATCATTTTATTTCATGTATTTTATTTTACTTTATCTTATCAATTTTATTTAATTTATTATTTCATTTTATTTTATTTATTTTATTTTATTATTTTGTTTTATTAATCTTATTTTAATTTATCATTTTATTTTATTTATTTTATTTTACTTTTATTTATTTTATTATTTTTTTTCTTTACTTATTTTACTTTACTTCATTTTGTCTTGAACACCTCGCACTCAGCACGTCACCCCCAGCATCAGGCTTTTCCCTGATACACGGAGGGAACGGATGGAGACAGCCGGTGGCCGGCTGACCCCCGAGGCCCCGCCCGCACCATGGGCTCCAGGCACCGCTTCTCCCGAGAATCACAGGAACCGTAGCCGACACGCAGCCCCCGTGACCCGCCGTGGCGCCCCCTGTCCGGGCTGAGGGCGGTGCGGCTGCCGGCCACGGCCCCGGAGGAAGCGGGAGCCGCCGGACGCCGCCTCCCCCGGCTGCTCGGGCCGCTCAGCAGCCGCGGCTGCAGGGGGCGCCAGGCGCAGGGCTCGGCGGCCCCGGGACACGCACTGAGCCCAGCGGTGCGCGGCCGAAGGACGGAGCCGGCCAAGGTCACGGCGCAGGGGGCCGGCGGCAGGCGCTCACGGGGACGGCCCGGCCCTCGGCTCAGGCGCAGGCCGAGCACTTGGCAGAGGCCCCGGCGCCGAGTCAGCACGCCGCTTTGTGGGACGCGGACCGGTTCAGAGCCCACGAGGCCGTGTATTTTAGGCGAGCGGTGCCACGTGCCAGACCCGCGGTAAGGAGGTTCCACGCGGGGCCGCCTTCGGGCTGACGGCGCCCTCCGCCGGCACCGTGTCCTCACCCCCACCCCATCCCCATTCCACCCAGGGCACAGCCGCTCCCGAGAGCCACCGCGTCCTGCCGAAGCCAGACCAGGTCCCCGGCAGCGGCCGCCAGGAAAGCACACGGTTCTGAGTGCCGTTTGGGGAAGACTCGAACACGCTCCGCCCTGGGGGTGCCTTCGGGAGACCCTGTACGGTCTCTGTAGGCAGGGCCGTCTGCCCACAAGGTGGCCCGGAACGCCGCCCGAGCCCCTGGCCCGGGCCCCACGCGCCCCACATCCCGCTGGAGCCCCACCAGGGCCGTGCCCCGTGCCCTCCTGTCACCACGTGACCGCCTCCCTGCCCCCTGCCCTCCTCCCACCACGTGACCGCCTCCCTGCCCCCTGCCCTCCTCCCACCACGGCCACCGCCTCCCTGCCCCCTGCCCTCCTCCCACCACGTGACCGCCTCCCTGCCCCGTGCCCTCCTCCCACCACGTGACCGCCTCCCTGCCCCGTGCCCTCCTGTCACCACGTGACCGCCTCCCTGCCCCCTGCCCTCCTCCCACCACGTGACCGCCTCCCTGCCCCGTGACCTCCTGTCACCACGGCCACCGCCTCCCTGCCCCGTGCCCTCCCCGCACACCCTGCCCCCGGCGTTGTCTCGTTCCTGCCGATGCCCAGCGCTCCCGGCAGCAGGGGATGCGGGAGGCGGTGGCCATCCCCTGTCAGGGAGTGTGAGTGGAGAGGGCGGGTCTCACTGCCCCGTGGGTGTGCCCGGGTCGCTCCAGGCGGGAAGGGGAGGGTCAGCAGGTCCCAGCCCCGCTCACAGCCGTTCCAAACCTAAGCCGGGCGCCCAGCCTGAGCCCGCCCTCCCGTCCCACAGCCCGTGTCCGCCTCAGGTTAGGGCCTCGCGTGCTCCTCCCTCACCGGGTGCTCATGGCCTTGTGCTTCACAAACCCGGCAGTCATCTCAGAATCCCACACCACGGGGAGCCCACGTCACACGTCACTCACACCACGGAGAGTCCACGTCACTCACACCACGGAGAGTCCACGTTGTCCTGTCACTCACACCACGGGGAGTCCACATCACACATCACTCACACCACGGGGAGTCCACGTCACACGTCACTCACACCACGGGGAGTCCACGTCACACGTCACTCACACCACGGGGAGTCCATGTCACACGTCACTCACACCACGGGGAGTCCACGTCACACGTCACTCACACCACGGGGAGTCCACGTTGTCCTGTCACTCACACCACGGGGAGTCCACGTCACTCACACCACGGGGAGTCCACGTCACACGTCACTCACACCACGGGGAGTCCACGTCACACACTCACACCACAGAAAGTCCACGTCACATGTCACTCGCACCACGGAGAGTCCACGTCACACGTCATTCACACCACGGGGAGTCCATGTCACTCGGTCACTCACACCACGGGGAGCCCACGTCACACGGCACTCACACCACGGAGAGTCCACGTCACACGTCACTCACACCACGGAGACTCCACGTCACTCCGTCACTCACACCACGGGGAGTCCATGTCACACGTCACTCACACCACGGAGAGTCCACGTCACACGTCACTCACACCACGGAGAGTCCACGTCACACGTCACTCACACCACGGAGAGTCCACGTTGTCCTGTCACTCACACCACGGGGAGTACACGTCACTCACACCACGGGGAGTCCACATCACACGTCACTCACACCACGGGGAGTCCACGTCACACGTCACTCACACCACGGGGAGTCCACGTCACACGTCACTCACACCACGGGGAGTCCACGTCACACGTCACTCACACCATGGAGAGTCCACGTCACTCACACCACGGGGAGTCCACGTCACACGTCACTCACACCACGGGGAGTCCACGTCACACGTCACTCACACCATGGAGAGTCCACGTTGTCCTGTCACTCACACCACGGGGAGTCCACGTCACACGTCACTCACACCACGGGGAGTCCACGTTGTCCTGTCACTCACACCACGGGGAGTCCACGTCACTCACACCACGGGGAGTCCACGTCACAGGTCACTCACACCACGGGGAGTCCACGTCACACACTCACACCACAGAAAGTCCACGTCACACGTCACTCACACCACGGAGAGTCCACGTCACACGTCACTCACACCACGGAGAGTCCACGTCACTCCGTCACTCACACCACGGAGAGTCCACGGGGAGTCCACGTTGTCCTGTCACTCACACCACAGGGAGTCCACGTCACACGTCACTCACACCACGGGGAGTCCACGTCACTGTCACTCACACCACGGGAGTCCACGTCACTCCGTCACTCACACCACGGGGAGTCCACGTCACACGTCACTCACACCACGGGGAGCCCACATCACACGTCACTCACACCACGGGGAGCCCACGTCACACACTCACACCACGGGGAGTCCACGTCACACGTCACTCACACCACGGGGAGCCCACATCACACGTCACTCACACCACGGGGAGCCCACGTCACACGTCACTCACACCACGGGGAGCCCACATCACACGTCACTCACACCACGGGGAGTCCATGTCACTGTCACTCACACCACGGGGAGTCCACGTCACACGTCACTCACACCACAGAGAGTCCACGTTGTCCTGTCACTCACACCACGGAGCAGACATCCCAGCCCCCACACCCCCACGGCACAGATCAGCTGGTGTCCGGTCCCCACGGCCATGACTGGTCTTCAGAGGCTGATTTCAGAGCCGCACCCGCCTTGCTGCAGCCCCACGGTCGGCAACCCGTGGTGCTCGGGCCACATGCGGCTCTTTGGCCCCTTGAGTGTGGCTCTTCCACAAAGGACCACGGCCTGGGTGAGTCTATGTTGAAGAAGTGGTGTTAGAAGGAGTTAAAGTTCAAAAAATGTGGCTCTCCAGAGAAATGTCAATCGTTGTCCTGCTGACGCTTGGCTCTGTGGGCTGATGAGTTTGCCGACCACGGCCCTGACACGAGGCCGCCCACAGCGTCCGACTGGCAGGAGCCTCGCCTGGACGGGGCAGGGGCCGAGCACGGACAGTGTGATCCACGCTTCACACACAGCTGAGACCGGAGTCCACGGCCGCGCAGGCCGCACGTTACCGGGACTCACGACGGCGGCTCCGGGCGGCCAGCACCCCCTACGCCTCCCCGCCTGACAGAGGGTCGTCCCTGAAGGCGCTGATTACCCATCTGCCCCAGCCACGGCACCGCCCCCCCCAGAACTGACCCTCAATGCACGTCCGTGTCCCCCGTCCCCTGGTCCACGGAGAGGCTGGGGAGCCGCCCTGGCCTGGGGGTGGAGGCCCTCGCCCAGGCCGGCTGGAGACACACACCCCTCCCTCTCCCCCCGCCCGCCCCCTGGCTCTGAGCTCCCCCTCCCCTGCCCGCCCCAACCTGCCACGCGTTAACGGAGAGAAGCTGCTGAGCAAACCGAACAAAGCGGCTGATTTCCGATTCCACTCGCTGCGCCCAGCCGGCTCTCACTTAGGCTAATTGCTTAAGTGATTGAGAGCTGCATGAATATTCATGCCTCGCGCTGTTCAAACACTGAGGCACAGCTGAGACCGGGCCACCCCGCTCTCCCCCTGCTCCCCCTCCCCCCGCCTCCTCCCTCCGACGTGGGGCCGGCCACCTGCGTGTCTGAGCCCAAAGGCTCCGGAGAGCCGCAGCAGGGACGGGTGTGTGTGTGTGTGTGTGAGACCCTGCTCCCCCTCCCCCCGCCTCCTCCCTCCGACGTGGGGCCGGCCACCTGCGTGTCTGAGCCCGAAGGCTCCGGAGAGCCGCAGCAGGGACGGGTGTGTGTGTGTGTGTGTGTGTGTGTGTCCGTCCAGACCCGCCTCCAGGGCCCTCTGGCCACGCTGGCCAGCGAGGGCCGGGCCTGGGGGGCGGCGGGCCTGGTTCTCCGTGTTCACCGGGACCTGCCAGTGCACCCGCCCAGGACACACGGACGCGCCTCCCTCCCTCTCGGGCCGGTCGCCTGTGGGCAGGCGGGCAGGGAGGGTGAGGCCGGCGGGCACGGGGAGGGGCGGCGGGAGCAGCCTGAGCCTGTCCCGGAGGCAGATGTGTTTACCGCCACGAAGCCGTTCCGTCCCACACCGACACGCGTGACCTGAGAAACCCACCAACTCCAAACCGCAAACAGAAAGGATGTCGGGAACCGCTGCGCGTCCGCACCCCGGGCGGGGCCCTCGCACCCGCAGCCGCAGGCCCTCCCCCACCCCACGCCGGCACACTCACCTTCCGGCTCCCCGCACAGCGTGCACTGCGACTCTGGGGGAGAGAGAGAGAGAGGCGTTACTGCGGCCGCCACCCCGCACGCACAGCCGCGGCGCCAGCCTCCCGACGCGGCCCAGGCACAGCCCCCGCGGGGCGCCCCTCCGGCCCCGCGGCTGCACCGCACACCCACCCGAGCGGGTGCTTCATTTCTGCAGTGACCAGACGTCCCACATTTGGCGGGACAGTCCCGATTTTTACCAATTTGTCCCGCATCCCAAGGTGATTTAAAAAAGTCCAGGTTTTTTTTTAAAGACACGGACTTCCTTGAAAGATCCCGACTTTTTTAAAAACGCCTCGGGACGCGGGACAAGTTGGTAAAATTCGGGACTGTCCCGCCAAAAGCGGGACATCTGGTCACCTTATCCATGCCTCACCCTCTGAGCCAGCGCACCGTCGCAAGCAGTGCACACACGACAGACACAGATCACGAATTTTATCACCAAAAAAACTTATTTTATCACCAATAAAAAGTCTTTGTCACTCAAAAAAGTTTTTTTAAAATATGTTTTTCTATTTCACAGAGAGAGAGAGAAACATCAGTGGTGAGAATCATGGACCTTCTGCCTCCTGCACAGCCCACAACCTGGGCCTGTGCCCTGACCGGAATCGAACCCGGGACCTTCAGTCGCAGGCCACGGCTCTACCCACGGAGCCACACCAGCTGGGCGTCACTCAATGGAACAGGGAACCTCACTTCCTGCCTTCTCCAGGCACACGACCACGGGCAAGGGGGAGGTTACATTTCGGAGCAAACGCCGGGACACGCAGGGGCCCCTGGAGGCTCGGGGGCGGCGGGGCTCAGGCCGGCTCTGCGGAAAGCCTGGACGCGCAGGTCACGGCACTGCCCTCCGGTCAGGAACACACACACAGCGAGTCACACACACACACACACACACACACACACACACACACACGTTAGAGACCCCCGTGCCGCCCGCTCCCGCCGCCCGCTCCTCCGGGAGGGAACGGGGACTGGCGGGCAGCAGAGCCTCCAGCCCTCCTGAGGAGGTTTGGGCAGACGACCCCAGCTCTGCGAGGGACAGGCCATCAGGCCCGTGGCCATGGGGTGTGACGGCCCCGCAGGAGCCGGCGGGCGGCCTTCCTCCACGCAGCCCGAGGCCCGAGCTCTCACCGTCCGGTGGGCAGAGGGGGCGGACCGCTCCCCGAGGAGGGAGGACTGGTCAGACCGGTCCCGCGGGCTCCAGGGGGCTGCCCTGGCCACCGTGTCCCGCTCGCCCCCTCCGCCAGGCGCTCGCTCCGGGCTGAGTGCCCGGGGTGCTGGCAGCGGCGCCGGGTCTGCGGCTCGGCCGACAGGGCCGCCCTCACCTCGCTGGGTGTCGGAGCGGCTCCGGCCTCCGCCCGGCCGGGCAGCCGCTCCCCACCGGCACCGCCGCCCGAGGCAGGCCTGGCGGAGCCCGGAGCCCGCTTCCCAGGCGGCACCACAGCCAGCCTCCGGGGAGGGGACCGCTCCGGGGAGGCAGCAGCCTGACCACAGCCTCCTCTGAGGGAGGGTGGACGGCACGGCCCCGGGGAGAGAGACCGGCCACATCCTGCACCCGTGTGACCCATTCCTGCCCCGCAGCCCCAGGGCCCGCCTGTGCCCAGGAGGCCGGGGGGTCCACCCGGCTCCCCAAGGGGGGCCTGCACCTCCGTGTGACTCCCCGTCTCCAGCCACTGAACGTGCCGTGTGTGTTTAGAGTGGCTCTCACCCCAGGACATAGGTGCATGCATGCACGTGAGCACAGGCACTCACACACACACTCACACACACACACACACACACTCACACAAACTCACATACATACACTCACACACTCACACACACACTCACACACACACACTCACACAAACTCACTCACATACACTCACTCACACACACACATTTACACACACACTCACACACACACTCACACACACACTCACACACACTCACACACACATTCACGCACATTCACAAGCACACAAAGCACACACACACACACATTCACACACATTCACAAGCACACACATTCACAAGCACACACACATTCACACTCACACACACATATTCACACACATTCACAAGCACACACACATTCACAAGCACTCTCACACACACATACACACACACATACTCACACACACTCACATACACACTCACACACACACTCACACACACACATTCACACATATTCACAAGCACACACACACACATTCACACATATTCACAAGCACACTCACACACACACATTCACAAGCATACTCACACACACACTCACACACACTCTCGTACACTCACTCACACACACACACATTCACACGCACACTCACACACACGCACACTCACACACACACATACACATACACTCATACTGACACACTTAAACACACACAAGCACACTCACACACACATACACACGCACACTCACACACACATACACATACACTCATACTGACACACACACAAGCACACTCACACACACATACACACACTCATACTGACACACACTTACACACACATTCACAAGCGCACACACACACTCACACACACATTCACACACTCATACTGACACACACTTACACACACATTCACAAGCACACACACACAGCCCCTCTCCCTCTCCAGCACACTCACACACACATACACATACACTCATACTGACACACACACAAGCACACTCACACACACATACACACACTCATACTGACACACACTTACACACACATTCACAAGCACACACACACAGCCCCTCTCCCTCTCCAGCACACTCACACACACATACACATATGTGTATGTGTGTGTGAGTGTGCTGGAGAGGGAGAGGGGCTGTGTGGTGGTGCCCAGGGGCGTCCGGGACCCCCGGGGGCTGGGGCACAGCTGAAGGCAGAGCCCAGAGCGCTCCCCTGGGGCCCCTCGGGGACTGTCCCTCCAGAAGCAGGCTGTCCGGTCACCTTACCCTAAGCCCCCTGCGCCTGGGTGCGGGCCTGTGCCGCCGGGCCACGGGCTGGGCGGCCGCTCCCAGCACCGGCGGACGGAGGGAAGCTGCTATTTCTGTGCTGACGTGTGACTCGCTGCGCCCGGTTAGAGCAGCCGGGCCCCGCCACGGCCGGCCGCAGGCACCGCGGACTCTGATCACACATTGTCGTTGGCTCCCGAGAGGGAGGGCGAGAGGGAGGGAACCATCAACGAGGAGTCACTGAGCAGCACGCCCCCTGCTGGGGGTCGAGCCCACCCGCTGGGCGTGTGCCCTGGACAGAAACCCGACCGTGACCTCCCGGTTCAGGGTCCACGCTCAGCCACGCCGCCACGCCAGCCGCTCCCCTTCATTCCGCACCAGCCCCGCAGGGACCTCTGCTGCCCAGCTCCGCAGGGAGCTCAGGCCTCCCTGCCCCGCCAGCCCGTGTCCCCCGGGGGCTCTACCTCAATCCCCCGCCCCGCCTTCGGGGCACCCGCTCAGTGCCCACAGCCGGAGGGAGGGCCGTCTGAAGCGCATCACGGATGCGGCGGCGGAGGCCCTGCCCGGCGCCCGGCCGTGTGCTGGAACCAGGGTGCGGGGTCCAGACGCTACAGGAAGTCCCGACATCCCGGCAGGCGAAGCCCGGCACCCGGATGGAGTGGGGCGGGGCGGGGGGCAGAGCCAGGAGCAGGAGGCCTCAGGGAGCGCCCCCCCCCCAGTCCTCCCCGTCCCCGGAGTCAGCTGACACGGTGGCCACAGCGCCCCCTCTCCGCCTCCCCCCACCCACGTGGCAGGCCCCGTGCCCGGCGCTGGGGCCACTGCTCCCAGGCTGACCAACCTGCAGGCAAGCGAGACCTGAGAGCAAAGGGGGGTGAAGAGCAGGGACCCCACCCCACCCGCCTGCCGTCAGGAGCGGCTCCCGGAGAGGGGAAAGCGGTGACATCTGAAGCCGGAGGACTTTCCTTCTCCCTCCATTCCCTCCTCCCCCCTCCTCCCCCCTCTTCTCCCTCCTCCCCCGTCCTCTCCCTCCTCCCCCCTCCATTCCCTCCTCCCCTCTCTTCTCCCTCCTCCCCCGTCCTCTCCCTTCTCCCCCCTCCATTTCCTCCTCCCCACTCTTCTCCCTTCTCCTCCTTTCCTTCCTCTCCCCCTTTTCCCTCCTCCTTCCTCCTCTCCCTCCTTCTTTTCCTCTCCTTCCTTCCCCCCTTTCCTCCCTTCTTCCTTCTTCCTCCTCCCTCCCTCCCTCCTCTCTCTCCTCCCCCCTCTTCTCCCTCCTTCCCCCTCCTCTCCTTCATCTCCCCCTTTTCTTTCCTTTCCTCTCCTCTCCTTCCTTCTTCCTCCTTTCCTTCCCTCCCTCTTAGCCTCCTCTCTGCCTCCCTCCCTCCCTCCCTCCCTGCTGGCCGCTCCCTCCTGGGGCTCACCCTCCAGTGAGAGGCGTCCGCTAACCAGGAACCGCGGGCACCAGGGCCACAGCCTCTGACTGTGCGGGGGGAGGGGGGAGTGCCGGGGCCGTGGAGGAGCGGGAGGCAGGCTAGCGGGAGGCAGGCTGAGTCTCTGAGGAGAGAGGGCGGAGGCGGCCCAGAGAGGCAGCGTTCCACGTGAAGCAGGTGGCGTCGGCGTCACTCTCCGTTCACGGAGACTCGGGGAAACCACACGGTGACCAAGGTTCCTCCTGGCAGACAGGCCACCGCCCTGCGGCCCCGGCCTCCCTCACTGGCCGCTCCGGCCCCGGGTCCTCGCCAGGTCCCAGCAGGCAGAGTGACTGTGGGTCCCCGAAACCCCTCCTCCCCCGTCCCCTGCCCCATCCCCTCCCCCATCCCCTGCCCCATCCCCTGCCCCATCCCCTCCCCCATCCCCTGCCCCATCCCCTCCCCCATCCCCTGCCCCATCCCCTGCCCCATCCCCTCCCCCATCCCCTGCCCCGTCCCCTCCCCCGTCCCCTCCCCCATCCCCTGCCCCATCCCCTGCCCCATCCCCTCCCCCATCCCCTGCCCCATCACCTCCCCCATCCCCTCCCCC
This sequence comes from Pipistrellus hanaki, assembly GCF_964339955.1. Taxonomy (NCBI): domain Eukaryota; kingdom Metazoa; phylum Chordata; class Mammalia; order Chiroptera; family Vespertilionidae; genus Pipistrellus; species Pipistrellus hanaki. The sequence goes on from NC_140505.1 coordinate 1,543,296, forward strand.
ATCCCCTGCCCCATCACCTGCCCCATCCCTTCCCCCATCCCCTGCCCCATCCCCTCCCCATCCCCTGCCCCATCACCTGCCCCATCACCTGCCCCATCCCTTCCCCCATCCCCTCCCCCATCCCCTCCCCCATCCCCTCCCCCATCCCCTCCCCCATCCCCTGCCCCATCACCTGCCCCATCCCTTCCCCCATCCCCTGCCCCATCCCCTGCCCCATCCCCTGCCCCATCCCCTCCCCCATCGCCTCCCCGTCCCCTCCCCCATCCCCTGCCCCGTCACCTCCCCCGTCCCCTCCCCCATCCCCTCTCCCATCCCCTCCCCCACCGCCTCCCCCATCCCCTCCCCATCCGCTCCACGCCCGGAGCCCAGCACAGTCCCCCGCCCCCGCCCCACCGGCACCAGCCCCTCAGCCCTCGCGCCGCTCTGCCCACACACCGGACGTGCTAATTAGTGATGCTGCGCTCATTCATTTTTCGTTGTTCAGTAAGCTGGGATTTCTGTCTGGGATGGTCCCTCTAGGTAGGCTTATCTACAAACAAATTAAATCCCATTACGCCAATTACCGCGAACGCCAGTCATCGGAGCCAGCCTTCACACCGGCTTTCCCCCGAGAGCCCCCGGCGATCCTCTCCCCACAGGAAATATGTGAAGTGGGGCGCTGTCGGGACGCGCTCTGCCCTCCTGAAACACGTATGCACACGTATGCACACGCATGCACATGCACCGGGAGCCGTCCGAGCCGCCTGCCCCGGGGCCTCTGCCGTGGAAACCGAGTCGCCCGGTTTGAGGACCAGCACCCCACACCTTACACCAGACCAGGCCGATCCCTTTCCCACCGGACACCCGTTCGCCAGTTTAAGCCGAGGCCGCACTCTCATTCTGAAGGGAAACCAAACGCAGTTGTGCAAATTCTTCTTTTTTCAAGACGAGTTTGCCGGCGCTCCTCGGATGCCCACGTGCATTCTGGGGTCCGGAGGTCAGCTTCTGAGAACGAAGCCCGCTGGGGCCCTGGCCGGGGCTGGGGGACTCCCCGGACCTGGGGATCCGGGTGGGGTCGCCCTCAACAACAGGACGTCCTGTGATCTGGTCCAGGGTCAGGGGCTGTGGTCCCACTGATGTGATGGTCTTCAGCAATATTTCAGCTTTCCGATGGAAGTTCTGTGTTTCCTTTATTCCTGTATTATTATTACGAGGGGCCCAGTGCATGGAATTCGTGCATTGGGCGGGGTGGGGGGTGTCTCTCAGCCTGGCCTGCACCTCTCGCAGTCTGTGAGCCCTCAGGAGATGTCCTTGGGGAGCGGGCCTAAGCCGGCAGTCGGACACCCTTAGCGCTGCTGCGGGGGCGGCGGGAGAGGCTCCCGCCACCACCTCTGGCTCGCCAGCCGTGAGCCCGGCTTCTGGCTGAGCGGCTCTCCTCCCGTGGGAGCACACTGACCACCAGGGGGCAGCTCCTGCATTGAGCCTCTGCCCCTGGTGGTCAGTGTGCTCATAGCGACCGGTCGTTCTGCAGTTCGGTTCATTTGCATACTAGCCTTTTATTACACAGGATTAGTCACTCCCTGAGGATATATTTCCCCATTGATACTTAGAGAGAGAGGGAGGGGGAAGAGGGAGAGAGAAACATCCATGTGAGAGACAAATGAACTGGTTGCCTCTCACACACCCCTCACTGGGGGCGGGGATCAAACCTGCAACCCAGGCACATCCCCTTGACCGGGACTCAAACCAATGACCCTCCAGGGCACAGGCTGATGCGCTAACCACTGAGCAAGGCCAGCCACAGCTATTTTTTTAAACTTTCGAATTGTTCACTGGAAGGGTAGTTAGATGCACTTAATTTTTGTATATTGATTTTATAACCTGTGACCTTGCTGAACTCAGGCACTATTTCTAATAATTTTTAGTGGATTTCGAGAGACAAATTCAGATTGTCTGAAAACAGATACAGTAATGCCTCTTACTTTCCAATACAGATGCCTTCCACATATATATATATATATTTTATTACTATTAGGGATTTCAGAGAGGAAGGAAGAGGGAGAGAGTTAGAAACAACCATGATGACAGAGAATCATGGATCAGCTCCTTCTGCACTCCTCCTACGGGGGATCGAGCCTGCATCCCTGGTTTGTGCCCTTGACCGGGATCGAACCCAGGACTCGTCGGTCCAAGGGCAGACACCGAACCGGCCAGGCCCCTTACTTTATTCTCGCTGGCATTTACATTGGCACCTGCTGCTGTTGGTAAAACACCCGCCCCTCCACCTGCTATCCCAGCACCGCCCCCACAGGAAGTGAGCTGGAGCGGGTCACAGGAGTCGGGGTCACGGTGTGAACTGCAGCCTCGGTCCTGCCCCACCCCCCCCTCCCTGCGGGCGCAGCACAAGGAAGCTCCATCCTCCTCCCGCCGGAGGCTGCATCCGAGGCTGAGCCACGGCCACGGCTCTGGGGCAGGAGACTCCAGGGGAGGGCAGACCCAGGGACCTGCGGGGGAGGGCCCGCTGGCTGGGCAGGGTCACGGAGCAATGGGGAGTGATGAGCCTGAATACACCCCGAGTTCCTGGTGGCACGCTCTGCTCCGGCCATAAAGCCAGCGCCAGTCCCGTCCCAGGGCCGTAAACACAGCTGTCAGCCGAGCGGAAGGGACGCGGCTTTATTTGCCCATAAACAGCCAGGGCACCGGGGGACGCGTGTCCGGCGTCCTCTCTCTCACACCTGCACCCAACGGGGTTGTGCCCGCTGCCCCCGCCCCTGCCGGGGACGCGCAGAGGGCACCCCGGTGCTCAGGACCCACCACGGAGGCCCCGTGTGAACACAGCGGCAGTAACCACCATGCGGCGTCTCACGCCGAGGATACTGAACAGAAACTCCTTTGACCATATGTCCTGCTTTTGGCCGGACAGTCCTGATTTTTAACAATTTGTCCCACATCCCGTGGCGTTTTAAAAACAGTCCCGGTTTTTGGAAAGAATAAAATCGGGACTTTTTTTAAAAAAACCCCTTGGGATGCTGGACAAATGTTAAACATCGGGACTGTCCCGCCAAAAGCGGGACGTCTGGTCAGCATCTGTCCGGGGACCTCTGCAGGCTGCAGGCCCCCTGGCGGGGCGCGGGGTGCATTGCTTCTGTGAAACGCCGCCCTCTCCTCCATCCGCCCGGGGTTTGGCGGTATTTGTGGGACGGACACGGGAATTGCCGCCACGCATCTCGGACAGCCAGCACCGAGGTGCCCCTGGGTCTCCTGAGGGGCTGGGGGCCTCGGAGGGCGGCCACGCCGCCCGCTGCCCTCTCGCCCCCGCCCCCACCCCCACCCCCCTGCACAGCCGGGGATGGGATGCCCGGGAGGAGGTGGGAGCCAGCACCTCGCACAGACGTTAAAAATAGCATTCGCATAATGAGAAGGCCCAAGTCCACCGGGAAGCAGATTTCACAAAATAACAAAGATGGCGGCGCGGACAGTATACACAGAATTCTCAGGGAGCGGTAAGACAACCGCTAACACTCCCTCAGCAAAGCAGGTAAGCGTCTGCAGATGTGATTGATGAGAGAACCATGAACAGCCAGGAACTATCTGAGCACGCTGTGAGCCCCTCTAGGAAAGAGAGAACGGCAAATTAAAACCAGACAGAGCCCGCCCGGCGTGGCCCAGGGGCTGAGCACCAGCCTACGAACCAGGAGGTCAGGGTTCCATTCCCGGTCAGGGCACAGGCCTGGGTTCTGGCCTGTGGGGGGTGTGCAAGAGGCAGCCGATGGATGGTTCTCTCTCTCCTCGTTGATGTTCCTATCTCTCTATCCCTCTCCCTTCCTCTCTCTGATATCAATAGAAACATATCTTTTAAATGACGTTACGTTTAAAAAAAAAAAAAAGGTGCAGTGGGGTGGAGGGAGGTGGGAGAGGGGATATGGGGAGGAAAGACGTTACTTGGGGCCACGGGCACATGGTGCAGTGTGCAGACGATGTTTTGTCGAGGGGTACAGTTTTGTTAGCCAGTATCACCCCATAAATTCAGGGAAGGAAGGGAGGGAAGGAGAGAGGGAGGGAGGGAGGAGGGAGAGGAAGGGAGATACAATCATGGCCTTTTGACTTGGAAAGGATTAAAAATGAACTGTAATTGGATGCTAGTGAGACTGGAGGAGAAAGGTACTCATGATGGGGGCGGAAGGGGGACATACGGAATACTTCCGACAACAAAGAATCGTCTTAAAAACATTTTGGATATGTTAAAGAGGGAAAGTGCTCATGAACGTCCGTGGGAACATGCATTTGTTCAGACCACCGGAAAAGGAATTTGCTTTCCCTCTCCATGACCCTTACGATGCTGTACTATCTGGGCTATGATTTTACGCCTCCTCATTCACGCTGATGAATGCCCAGAAATGGAGACAGAGATCCGTGTGAGAGAGGCTCGGAGCAGCAGATGGATCAATAAAACAAGCCGTGGTTAGTGCAGCAGAAGGCAGGAGAGGAGGAGAGGCTAAATATTGAGTAGCTGCTGCACAGGAGGCGCCTGGGGACCCGCCCCATGGCCCACGGGGACGGCGGCCGGGGGCGGAACACGGGCAGCCACGTGTGTGCGGAGCGCAGCCCACACGCCAGCACAGAGGAGGCTGGGGAGTCGATGACGGAGAGAGACACGCGGCTCCCGTTCACGCAGAGAAGCTGACAGACGCGCAGGCCAGAGAGCACGGATGTCAAATCACTGGGAGCGACAGAGTGCTTCATGGCAATAAAAGGGCAAGTTTCCAGGAAGCCAGACGCAGCCACGTGTGCGTGTCGCTCTGTTACCTCGAAATGCAGAAAGAAAATCGACCAGGTCTCTAAGCAAAAACTAAACAAACAGAGGCACGTCGGACAGAGGGGTCAGGGACTGACTGTAGGGATTTGAAAGACCTGAACAGAACGGTGAATGACCTTGAGCTGTCCGTGTGGGCGGAGCCCAGGGTCCAGGAATAAAGCACTTCCACCCACGCAGACCACTTGCCGAGGCCGGTCCGACAGGAGCAGGTCCAGAGGGGGTGCCTGACCCAGGGAGCGGATGGGAACAAAGCTGATAACCGGAAGTGGCCGTTTCAGAATTCAGCCACATGCTTCCAAACATGTATCGCCGGAGGAGAAATGAAAGGATTGGAAGATATTTTGAACTGAAGTGTATGCGAGCATCACTGAGCCTAAACATAGGGAAAACTTGCCACATTACATGCATGAATGATAAAAGATCCACGTTTTAACCCCGCATCCCAGGAAGTAAGAATACAATAGACTCTAATACAGAAGATGTCCCAGAGTAGACACAGCTGATACCCACATCCAATTGGCCTGAAGGTCAGTTCCTCCCAGTGATACCAACAACAATCAAGACTTAACTACAACCAGGCTGTACACCCAGTCCACAAAGGGGAGCACCAAGAGTGTCCACCTCAGGTAACTGGGGAGGCTGACTTACTGAACCATATAGGACACCTTAGCACACAAAGCCACCCTACCAACTCAGGAAAACAGTGAAAATGCTGAGACAAAGAAATAGATCTCAAACGAAAGAGATGGAGAACAAAAGACTGGATATAGAGTTCAAAACCACGGTTATAAGGTTTTTCAAGAATTTCCTAGAAACGGCCGATAAATTTAATGAGACCCAACTATAAGTTAAATATACACTGTCTGAAATAAAAAATATTATACAAAGATCCAACAGCAGACTAAAGGGACATAAGAATCAAGTCAAAGATTTGGAATACAAAGAGCCAAAGGACTCTCCTCTGGAGAAGCAAAAAGAAAAGAGAATCCAGAAAGTTGAAGGTAGTGTAAGGAGCCTCTGGGACAACTTTAAGCGTACCAATATCAGAATTATGGGGATGCCAGAAGAAGAGAGAGAGCAAGACACTGAAAACCTATTTGAAGAAATAATGTCAGAAAACTTCCCCCACCTGGTGAAAGAAATAGACTTACAAGTACAGGAAACCCACAGAACCCCAAACAAGAGGAATCCAAAGAGGACCACACCAAGACACATCTAATTAAAATGCCAAGGGGAAAAAAACAAAAAGAGGATCTTACAATCAGCAAGAGAAAAGCAGTTGGTTACCTATAAGGGAGCACCCATACAACTATCAGCTGGTTTCTCAACAGAAACTATGCAGGCCAGACAGGAGTGGCAAGAAATATTCAAAGGGATGAATAGCAAGAACCTACAACCAAGATTACTGTATCCAGCAAAGTTATTCAGAATTGAAGGGCAGATAAAGAGCTTCACAGATAAGAAAAAGCTAAAGGAGTTCATCACCATCAAACCAGTATTATATGAAATGCTGAAAGGTATTATTTAAGAAGAGGAAGAAGAACAAAAAAGATAAAAATTATGATCAACAAATACATATATATCAACCAGTAAATCTAAAAATCAAGTGAATTAATAATGTGAGGAACAGAATAAACTGGTGAATATAATAGAATCAGGGACAAAGAAAGGGAGTGGATTGATAATTACCAGGGGGAAAGGGGTGTGGGAGGTGCAGGAAGAGGCTGGATTAAAATCGTACACCTATGGATGAGGACAATGGGGGTGGGGGTGGGGGGGTAAGGGCAGGTAAGGGGCGGGAACGGGGGGGGGGAACGAAGCTATGGGGGAGGGGGGGAAAGGAGAATTATAATAATCTGAGCAATAAAGATTTTTTTAAAAAAAAAAAAAGCCAAAAGAAAAATAAAGATAAGAGCAGAAATTAATTAAACAGAAACACACCATGTTGAGAAAAATCAACAACCAAAAAAGCATTAGTCTTTAAAGATTTATAAAACCCATAAACCCCTATTAACTTTAAAAAATGAAACAAAAGGAGGCTTAGGGCAACGTCAGAAATGGAAAGAGAAGAATCAAAGTGAAGAGATCTTAAGAGGATTAGGTGAGCACAACTTCATGTCCGGAGTGTTTGAACTGAAATGGAAAGTTTCCTGGGAAAACACTCATCATCACTGCTTCAAGGAGAAGTAAAAGCGAACAACCCCGTCTCTGAGACGGAAATCGCACTTGGAGGGGACATCTTCTCATCAACGAGTCGCCGGAGAGATGGCTCGCACAGAGACGGCTCCCATGTTTTAGGGAAGAGATCATGCTAATCACACACACACACACACACACACACACACACACACACACACACCCAGAGCACGGAAAGGGACGCCCTCCGTGCGCGGTGCGGTCAGGTTAACCCTCATCCCCAAGCAAAGGAAGGAACCCATGGACGAGGCCGTCCGCTGTCAACGCGCAACAGTCCTCACCGACGTGCCAGCAGGTACCACGCAGCACGCACACGGAGGAGCCGGCACACACGCGTGTGCTTGCTTCCGGGCTGCAGGTACGGCACACAGGAAACGGATGGTCACGGGGTGAGAGGACGGAGACGCGGCATCGTCCTCACGGAGGAGGCGGGTGGAGCGCTCCGTGTCTGCTGAAGCCGAAGGCCGGCCCGAACCAGAGACACGCTCTGGAGCCGACCGCGGCCGTGCGTGCCCCGAGGGGAACATGCCATGCGACACGGACACAGGAAGTTCCCGCACGGCATTCGAGGACGATCCGTGCGCCCGCACACCAGCTCTGCTCCACACCCGCCCCCGGGCCCGGCCAGACTGGGCAGCGGGAAACACACCACTGGCGTTCGCAGCCGCCGTGTCATGGATGTGGAGGCTCTATTAGGAGATAAAACAATGTGAGTGAACGGAGTGACCACGGAGTGTGACTGGGAACGAAGTCGGTAAAGTGTCTGCTAGGCGCTCCGGACACAGGACCGGGCTGCCCACATGCGTGGCCACGGTCCTGGAGGTGCCCACGCGGTGCTCACGCGGTGCCCACGCGGTGCTCACTCGCCTCCGGGACCGGAGTCCTGTCGGGTCCTCCTCATTCCTCCACCAGCTCCGGGCCGAAGGCTGTGCTCCCGGAGAACGCTGGCCTGTCCCTCCCCGCCCTCCTGTCCCCGCAGCGGCCTGTGCGTGTGCGGTCTGGGGGAGACACGGAACCGGTGCACCGGCGGCGCCCCCGCTGGCCTGCGGGGTGTGTGCGGGGGAACAGGGCCGCGATCCCGGGGACCGACACTGCCATCGCCCGCAGAGCTGCGTCATGTTTGGGGGCGGGTTGCTTAAGGGAAGCCCCGTTCTCTGGGTGAATCCCAAACACACACTCAGTGTTATGAGCTGTAGGTCAGACCCCAGAATGTACCTCTTTCAAAGGGAAACCTGTCCCCTTTGACATACGCCCCCCCAGCCCCTCCCGCAGCCGCTGGGAGCCACCTGCCCGTGCCCCGGACCAGCCTTGTCCCAGCCCGCGTGTGAGTGAGAACACGGGGCCCTCTTCCCCGCCTGACCCCACCGGCGTGATGCCCTCAGGGCTGGACCCCCTTCCCTCCCTCCTCCCCCACACACTGAGAGACCCCGTTCTTTTTTTTAATACATTTTATTGACTTTTCACAGAGAGGAAGGAAGACGGATAGAGAGCGAGAAACATGGATGAGAGAGAAACATCGACCAGCTGCCTCCTGCACACCCCCCACTGGGGATGTGCCCGCAACCAAGGTATTATACATGCCCTTGACCGGGATCGAACCCGGGACCTTTCAGTCCGCAGGCCGAAGTTCTATCCACTGAGCCACACCGGTATCGGCGAGACCCTGTTCTTCCTGCAGCCCCTAATGCACGTCGGCACTGCACACTGCCCCTCGGCTCTCTGAGGCCGAAGGGGATGGAACTGGAGGAACCCCAGGGGCCTGCGGGCGGAGGCTCTGGGCCCTCGGGGAAGGACGTGAGTTCACGCGCATCGGAAAGGGGGCGTTCCCGCCCGATCAGGGCGCAGGGAGCAGGCCGGTCTGCCGGAAGGTCATCCTGAGCGTCCCGCGGAGACGGCGGGACGCAGCTCTCCTGGGCCGCTCAGGGACCTCCGAGTCCCCTCCTGTGGCCGCTCCGTGCGGACAGGAGTTCCTGGCGGCGGAGCTGCGTCTGATGCCGGAATAAAACCTGACCAGCCGGCCAGTTACACACAAACGGCGTGCTGGGGCCGAGGGCCTGGCCTGAGGGGTGGACCGGGCCAGTCTGTGACCCCAGCCAGCCCCCTGGCCGGACGCCGGGCACAGGCCAGCAGGACTCCGAGGATGGGGGACGGGTTTCTCCAGGAAGGGAGTGTCTGCCAGGCCCCCACGGCCCGTCGGAAGGTAAAAGGGGTGGGGGCTGCATGTGAACACACACGCCGGGTCGTCCCTCCGACACCTGGAGCGCCACAGCCCACGGGGCCTCCTGTCCCCCACGCACACTGCTGACCGCAGACACACGCGTGGCCAGACACCCCTCAGCCCTGACGGCCAGGCTGGTCCGCGGCCCACGGCGTGCACACTGTACGTCCACCGCGGGAAAGCCAGGAGCGTGCAGCGTGAGGGACCGGGGCGGCCGCGGAGGGAGCGGAGGGCAGGGGGTGCGGTGGGAATGGCCAGCAGGAGAGGGTCCGTAAACGTCACTGTCAGAGCTCGGTCGGGCCTGTGGCTTCTGTTTCAGACACCGAGGGGCTTCTCGGGGTCAGCGGGCACACTGTGGGGGCTGCGGGGACACAAGGGTGGGGCTGCAGGGAGACAGGGGTGGGGCTGTGGGGAGACAGGGGGGTGGGGCTGTGGGGACATGGGTAGGGCTGAGGGGAGACAGGGGGGTGGGGCTGTGGAGACACGGGTGGGGCTGAGGGGAGACAGGGGTGGGGCTGAGGGGAGACAGGGGGGTGGGGCTGAGGGGAGACAGGGGTGGGGCTGGGGGGAGACAGGGGTGGGGCTGGGGGGAGACAGGGGTGGGGCTGGGGGAGACAGGGGTGGGGTTGGGGGGAGACAGGGGTGGGGCTGGGGGGGGACAGGGGTGGGGCTGCGGGGACACAGGGCCGGTGCCGTCTCAGAGGCCCGTCTGCGTCCGGGGGAACGCGGGCCCTGCTCACCGCTGAGCTGCAGGTCCAGGCAGCATCGAGCCCACAGCGCCGGCCTCGGAGCAGACGTGCCCGGACTCCAGACAAGCGGGCTCATCAGAGCCGCGGGGAGAGGGCGGCCGGGCCACGCTGGCCACACACCAGGAGGACGCATGACGCCGCGTTGAAAATGGAACCGTGTGACTGATGCATGGGGCAGGGGAGGACCTCATCCTTATAATGCTGTCCCCAGGAAGCATGGGATTCCTAGCGCACATGAGAAAACCCCTCAGGACCCAGAAGCCGGGAGAGTGTCTGCCACAGAAGCCCTCTCACCCGCTCCGCACCGCCAAGGGCTGCGTCTGATGTGAAACGCTGCTGACTTCATTCTCACGGAAGTCATTTTCTAAGAAACACACACATGCCTGCACACACGTGTACACACACAAACACACACGCGCACATTCACATGCTTGTGCAGACACACACATGCACCCACGGGTGCGCGCACACAGGAACACATGCACCCACACACGTGGACACACGTGCACACATACGCTCCCATGGTGCATGCAAGGCTGCGGAGGCCTCGGACGCGGGGGGAAGCAGCTGGAAGAGCCTGGTTTCCTCAGAAGGTGGGTCGCTGCCTGAGCTGGGCTGGAAGTCTCAGTGATAAGCACCGTGTGCGTCTCACAGGGAAGGACCAGCGTGCACAGCATGCCCGTGGGACCGCGTGTGGAGTGAGCCCGGGTGCGAGGGCACACCAAGGACACACTGCCCACCGAGAGCCACAGCGCCGGGGTTAGAGTTCCCAGGGGACCTCAGCCTCATCTCTAAGCTGGACCCCCATCTCCTCCCTCCGCTCAGCCCTCAGCCCCCTGCAGGGCCCCGTCCAGAGCAGAGGCCACAGCTGGTTGCTGCGGCGATGGCGATGCTGAGGGAGGCTGCCCCGTGTCCCCTCGCCGCTCCCAGGGGGGCCCAGAGGGGTCTGCCCGGGAGGCCCGGCCTCTGGCCTCTGACTGTGTCCGAGGACACAGAGGGCAGCGTCTCCCGCCCACGGTGCCCGCCCCTGGGCTCTGAGGGAGGCCACTCGGCCAGCCCAGCGTCTCCCACCCTCAGGCCGTCTCTGTCCTTTCATCCTTGACGCCTGGCTTCCTTTTCAATGAGAACTCCCATCTCGGAGTTGCTTTAATCCGTTTCTTTTTGAATAAGGAATAATTTTACATAAGTGACTAACGCAGCCACGTGTTCGTTCACACAGAATGGAACACTCAAGTTCCCGTCACCTGGAAACCCGCTCCGCCGCGTGGCCAGCCGGGAGAGACGGCGCCGTGTCCGCTGCCCACGGAGCGCGTGGCTGCGCGGGCAGGGCGCCGGCACCGCTGGCTGTCCCCGGCCGAGCGCGGGGACGCGGAGTGGGCCTGGCCGCCCGGGAGGTGGCCCGTCACCTCATCGCACAGACGTGGGCCGGAGGCACCGGCAGCGAGCACGGCCGTGACCTCAGGGTCACACCTCTGGCCGTACACCCGTCTGCTCCGCTGCGGGTGCTGTGGCCACAGCCGCCCTTCTTTCCCATTGCGAAGGCAGGAGTACTGTCAGCGTGTAAGAGTGTGTACACACACACACACACACACACACACGAAGTGCAGAACATGCCAAAACCCAAAGAGTCCCAGTTACAGCCCCGGGGCTCCGCTGACGTGAGGAAAGAAAGTACAGAGGAAGTCCACTGGGCCGGTGGTCACCGCCTGGGAGCAGGGATTACGCCAACGCGTCGAACTCCCGGCCCGCGGCCTGTATGCGGTCCATGGCGACTGTGTTTGCGGCCCAGCGATATAACGTGTGTGTAAGGAACGTCTTAATGACAATTTCATAACTTCGTTTTTACAGCATCCTGTCACACACAATTATCAATGACGAACTGCCACCTTCGCTAATGCCTGATGACGCTCAGCACGCGGCATTCATTTCCCTTCTGGGCCTGACACACAGGCGCCCCGTTTCTCTCCACTAACACCAGCGGCGTCTGGTGAGTTAATGTCCAAGAAAAAAAAATATTAAGTTCATTAAAATACTCTATTATTTTATGTGAACGGTGACTCACTTATTGCAGCCCTTTGCGTTCAGCATGTCTCTACCGAAATAAACCCACGTCGCTATGGAAATGGAGCTGTGGTTTCTTCGGACCACACACCCTTCCACCTTGTTCCTTTGGCCTTTGCGTTTGACGTGCTGGGATTATACCCTCAGGCTCCGGGAGGCGGTGCCCGGGGGCGGGCTCCCCATCATGAGACGAAGGCAGCATTTCATGGAATTTCACCAGAACTCCATCTGCGCATGTCAGTGACGGGGCCTGCCTCGTTCTAAAAGAGCATAACATGCCTTTGAGTTGTAATCAAGTTTACTTTTTAAAAACGACCTTGAACACACGCCTCTGATTTCCAGGTCAGTGGGCAAGAACTGCCACCTTCGCTAACGCCTGATGACGCTCAGCGTGCAGCATTCATTTCCCTTTTGGGCCTGGGTGCGGTTCCCAGCTGCCGGGGGGCGGGGGGGGGGGGGAGGGAGTCACCTCGCAGGAGCACGAGGCCACCCCCACACTCCCTCCTGCGGTGTGTACAGATGTAACTGGCAGCATGCTTTCCGGTGTGTTCCCGATACCGATGGACCCAGCGCGAGCAGAGACTCGTTTTCCGACTGTGAACAGGAGCCCGTGTCCACGCCCCCTGAGCAGAGGGTGGCGTGGGCTCAGTGAGTACGTGGGGGCCCAGGTCTAGCCCCGTGGTCGGCACACTCCTTCGTCCACGGAGCCAGACGTCAACAGGACAACGATGGACATGTCTTCGGAGAGCCACGTTTTTTAAACGTAAACTTCTCCTAACGCCGCTTCTTCAACACAGACTTGCCCAGGGCGTGGTGTTCTGTGGAAGAGCCACACTCCAGGGGCCAAAGAGCCGCCTGTGGCTCGAGAGCCGAAGTTTGCCGGCCGCGGGGCTAGTGTTTGAAGGTTCTGACACGTGCCCTTCGCTGCCTGACCCAGCAGGAGGCGAACACGGGCGCTGGGCCCTCTGAAAGCCGCGGAGGGAATCCCGGGGGCGGGCTGAGCGCGGCAGCCGCTCCACAGGCTACAAAGCCGAGCGTCTCAAAGCGGGGACAGCGCGCCTCAAAGCGGGGAGAGGAGGGAGGCCGGCGCCCGCTGGGCACGGAGGCTCTTTAACCGGCACAGTCACCGTCCCTCTGAGAGGAGCCGGCCCCAGAGGAGTAGCCACGGACGCCCGGCTGTGAACACGCTGCCCGCGGGCACTGCCCGCTGGAGGGCAGCACAGGCTCAGCAGGAGAGAGACCCACAGCCAGCGCCCGGGCCGTCACGCGTGGCAGGTGCCGTGTGGGCTCCATGTGGTGGGCACCTGGTCACACGCTCCCAGACGGGCCCACAGGCTGTGAAACCATGTCCACGAGACGCCTTCCCAGGAGGCCAACCACAGCCCACCACGACGAGAGGAGCTGGGCACGGGGCACGGGACACGGGACACAGGGTATGGGGCTCGGGGCTCGGGGCACAGGGTATGGGGCTCGGGGCACAGGGTATGGGGCTCGGGGCACAGGGTATGGGGCTCGGGGCACAGGGTATGGGGCTCGGGACACAGGGTATGGGGCTCGGGGCACAGGGCTCGGGGCTCAGGGCACAGGGTATGGGGCTCGGGGCTCGGGGCATGGGGCACAGGCCATGCTGGGGAAGGAGCTGGTCCAGAACATTCGCTGACTTGGCTGCTTAAAAAGAGAGGCACCGCCCTGGCTGGTTCGGCCTGTAGACTAAAGGGTCCCGGGTTCGATTCTGGGCAGGGCACGTGCTGGGGTTTCGGGCTTGATCCCTAGTAGGGGCCGTGCAAGAGGCAGCTAATTGAGGATTCTCTCACCATTGATGTTTCTATCCTTCCCTCTCTCTCCCTTCCTCTCTGAAGTCAATAAAATAAAGATTTGGATATATATGAGAGGCACTGCCCTGGCTGGTGTGGCTCAGTGGGTGGAGTGTTGTCTACAGACTGCAGGGTCCTGTGTCCCATCCCAGTCAAGGGCCCGGAGGTGGGTTGTGGGTCCGCTCCCCGCCTCCCCTGGGGTAAGAGCAGGAGGCAGCCAATGGGTGTGTCTCTCACACCGATGTTTCTCTCTGTGTGTCTCTCTCCTCCCTTCTAGGCTCTCTAAACATCAATGGGAAAATGTCCCCCAGTGAGGACTGGGGTCGGCCCTTCCCCAGACAGAAAAGCACCCCCGGAGAGCAGTGCAGAGACAGACACTGGCTGGGCACGGCCGGGCCGTCTGGAGGGCGCTCTGGGCGTGTGTCACCTCCCCCCCAGGGGCCGCGCGGGCTGCACCACGCCTGGGGAGCCAGCGGCCGGACCGGGGGCACAGACAGGGCCGCCCACGGGGCCTGCGCCCGCCCCGCCCGCACACAGACGCAGGCGGCCTGGGCTCCGGCAGCCCCCGAGGACCTGACCTTGTGAGGAGCCGGGACCGCGAGCTGCCGTTCCGGGAGTCGCCATGGAAACCGGATGTTGTCGAAGGGCTGAGAAACTCAGCCTCAGCAGAAAATGGAAAAAGCACTGGAAGGTTTTTTTGTTCACCCAGAAAACACACACAAAATGAATGACTCCTCCTGGGGACCGTGATTTATCCTCCGAATGGGGAGCGTTTGGTTCACCACAAACCTCACCCTCCGGCCAGGGCGTGGCCGGGCCCCCCCCCCCCCCCCCCCCGTCTGTCTCCCCGGGGAGCCGTGACCAGCACGGCTGCACCTCGCTCCGGAGGCCCCTCGGCTGTGACAGGAATGCCAGTTCCCAGGGGCCGGGGAGACGCAGGCTGGAGGCGGCTCTGCTTCCCGGACAGATGCCTGCCCCCCTCCACGTGCCGAGGCCACGCCCGGAGCCACGGGGGGCCTGGGCCGGGCCTCCGCCTCGCAGGGCTCCGCCTGCCTGAGCCATCGGGCACGGGGTCTGTCCCTGAACCGGAGCCGCCCGCCGAGTGGAGCCGGCTCTCCGTTAGCAGCGCTCGGCCCTCACTCCGGACTTCTGGAACGCGTGTCAGTGCTGATCCCGCCGTGGCGTCTGCTCCTGGGTTCCCTTTAATAACCTACTTCCCAGGCGGTGCCCCAGCGAGAGACGAACAAAGATCGCATCCATGGCCCCAACGCAGCCAGCCTGACATTCCCAGCCTCGACCATCCCCAGGTCGGCTACTTTTTTTTTTTTTTTTTTAATATATTTTATTGATTTCTTACAGAGAGGAAGGGAGAGAGAGTCAGAAACATCGATGAGAGAGAAACATCGACCAGCTGCCTCCTGCACACCTCCTTCTGGGGATGCGCCCCCAAACCAAGGTACATGCCCTTGACCGGAGTCGAAGGGCATCCCCTTGACCTGGGACCCTTCAGTCCGCAGACCGACACTCTATCCACTGAGCCACACCGGTTTCGGCTCGGCTACTTTAATTACCACGGAGAGGGAAAAGCCATTTCTAGCCACAGGCTTGACGCGTTCACGGAACATCAGCAAACGGGCACTTTACGGAACGGTGGTCGCAGTTCAACATGTTCAGCGTGTACATTTGGGTAAGGAAGTCACTGCAAGCGTAAACTTCAGAAAAGAGCTAAAACGATGGCAGCTTTGCCCTGGCTGGTGTGGCTCCGTGGGTAGAGTGTGAGCCTGCAGACTGAAGGGTCCCGGGTTCCATTCCCGGTCAGGGCACAGGCCCGGGTTGCAGGCTCCATCCCCAGTAGAGGGCGTGCAGGAGGCAGCCGGTCCATGATTCTCGCTCATCGATGTGTTTCCATTCCTCTTTCCCACTCCCTCCGTCTCCAAAATCAATAAAAATGGATTTAGCCAGTCTCCCGGCGGAAGCCCGGGGACGGAGCAGGAAGCTGGGGCCCTGTTCCCAGGCAAGCTGACGGCCCTCGACTACCACCCCCTCCCCGCCGACGGCGCCTGCAGAGCGGGGACAGGCTTCAGAAACCTGACTGTGGCTGGGAGACCAGCGAACCAGGCGCTGCGGGAGGGAGAATCACAGCAGTGATTCGCCAAAGAACCTCCCGGTGCGAGCTGTCCTTTCAAGACTCAAGCTCGCCAGAGTGGGGGGCTGTTTCTCTGTTTCCCGCATCCCGCAGGGAAAACGACAGGTTCCTGAGTGGAGGAGCTGGGGGTTAAGAAATTAAAGAAAGGGAGAGAAAAGAGAGACCAAGACACAGAAACAGATTCAAGCTGGGACCCAAGTGGGGGGCTGCCACTCTGATAGAGAGACAGACAACCACCCACCACAGACAGCACAGCGCATGTGTGATTTCCAGAGGGGGGTTAAGGTCCGAGGAGTTTTGGGTGTGCCCAGGTCCTGTTCATTCCCTCTGCCTGGGATTTAGCATATCAAGACCTGGGTAAGTCCAGGTCCTATTCGTTCCTCATTCCCACCACGTGGATAAAGATGAGAAACCCGTACTGATCACAGTCTCCGACATTTTGGGGAAACATGTTCCCAGGGCGTGGCTCTGCCTTGAGTTCAGCTGGTGATGATGAAAGGTCACCCCTGTGCATGCCCGGGGGCCTCGACAGGACAGGAGGCCACCGGCTGGCCTCTCGCCTTCGCCGTTGGACTTGACTGAGAAACACGGGACTGTGTCTGATGATGCAAACCACGCTGATGATGCAGCTGGACACGCAGAGCCACGGCCAGTGAGGACGGTACCATCCCGCTCCGAGGGCCGGCAATGGAGCTGGCCAGCCCTCTGCGGGCCCAGCGTCCGGCGATCGCCGGGCAGTGCCGACGGCTGGCGATGCACGTTTGGTTCGGGAGTGCCCGGCACAGGACGCCGCTGCTGAGGCAGAGCCGGCAAAGGCGGGGCTGCCTGTGGCTGAGAGCACAGCCCTGGTTCGGACACGGAGACGCCGCTCACACCCCCTACGGCCGCGGGGAGGGGAGCTCGGAGCGCCGCAGGCAGGAGCGGTGAGGCCACGGCAGCCGCTCCCACAATCACTGCCCCGACAGGCCGCAGGCTGGAGGCAGAGAGGGGTGAGCCCCTTGCCCACGGAGCACACGGGAACCAGGCATACCGGAACCGAACACAGTCACTGGTAATAAATGTAGAGGGAACTGGCCAACCTCGATGGCTCTGAATGGTCAGCTATTAACTCACTGACTCTAGGTTGAGTCACTGGTGGTAAAATGTAAAAAGAGCTGGCCAACCTCGATGGCTCTGAATGGTCAGAGCTATTAACTCATCCTCTAGTTGAGATAGTGGTAGTTGAGGCAACTTGAATTTGTTGATCACATGTAAATTCTTGTTGATTTTCTGTTGTTGGAACTTCCCGCCTAAGAGACGTCTTTGTCTCAGAGTTTCAATAAAAGGAACGGTAAAAGGCCAGAGGACAGAGTAGTCCTCCCCAAGAGGTGGACTCCACCTGGCCCCTGTTTTCCCAAATTCTCTCTCTTCACTTTAGTGTGCGGCCTTCTCCAGAAACCGGACTCCGAGTGGGCCCCGAACCACACGGATCCCTGTGTTAAGGGATCCCACACAGGCACACCATGGTGTGTGTTTCACATCCAACGTCACATCCTCAGGGGAAGAATCCCAGGAAATGGACCATGTTTTAGGGATTTACCCTCATTGCTTTTTCCTTAGTAAAGTTGGGGAAATCAGAAAATATATATATTTAAGAAATAAAATAAAATGGCTGCACGTTCCCCATAGAGTCTGGTATTTCAGAAAGCCAAGCAAAGAAGGGTCAGAAAGAGAGATGCCAGCTGTCCCGGCTACGAGGTGCGTCCCCGGCGAGGAGCAGGCAGGCATGTCTCCGGGGGCTGCACCCGGGTCAGGAGAGGCGTGGGGGAGGGCACAGCTCTCCCGGAGAGCGGGTCATGCCTGTCCCTGTGTGAGGCCTCTGAGAGGCAGCACACGCCCCTCAAACTGAGGACTCAGCGGGAGAAGTCATTTACAACGGGCCACATTTCCTGTGGCCTCGATGAAGGATAAAGCCCCGGTTCCCTCTCACACCGAAGCGGTTTACTCTGGTGGACACACGTTTTCTTTCTTTGGTTGAAACTATTTTTGTTGATTTGGAGAGAGAGAGAAAGCGAGAGGGAGAGACAGAAACATCAAGGGTGAGAGAGAATCATGGGTCTGCTGCCTCCTGCACACCCCCTGCCGGGGACTGAGCCCACACCGGGCCTGTGCCCTGACCGGGAACTGGACCGGCGACTTTTCAGTCCACGGAGGGACAACACCCATCGGAGCCACACAGGCCGGCCACACTGTCTTTCCTGTATGAACTCTGGCATACATTTTAACATTTCAGCGTAATTCCGTTTAAGCCCACAACCGACCCTTTTAAAAAGAAGTCTTATAAAACTTTTTTTTTTTTTTTTTTTTAATGAAGACTAGGAAATTATATCTAAACCCTACCCTATCCTTGTTTAAAATGGACCAGGAATAGCATGTCTTTTTTCTCTTCTTTCCTTTTTTTTTATTTTTTCTTTTTGTTAATCCTCACTTGAGGATATCTTTAGATTGATTTTTAGAGTGAGTGTAATAGAGGGGGAGAGACAGAGAGAGAGACACATCAACTGGTTGCCTCCTGCACACACCCCGACCAGGGCTGGGGATCGAACTTGTGACCCAGGTTCGTGCCCTGAACTGGAATCGCACTTGGGGCCCTGCAGCCGAGGGCCGGCACTCCATCCACTGAGCCACACCGGCCAGGCTACCCCACCTCCTATAAACGGCTTCGGGACGAGCGTGTCTGGAATCCTACCTTTCCCAAATCGAATTAGTCTCCGCCGATTAGCTCCACTCGGAGGCATTCTGTTCCCGCCAGGCCTGCTAATCCCGGTAAAACCTTACAACCAGGAACCGGGACGTGTGCCTTCCCCCGCCGGGCGAACACCCGGCACCCGCCGCCCGCCGTCCCCACTTTCTCCGGGATCCGCGGCCCGGAGACAGCTGGGCCCGGCGGGCAGCCACCGCCCTGCCAGCCCGGCTCCTGGCCCGGGCACAGCGCGGCAGGTGCTTCTCCTCGAGTCTAATGGTGCGTGAGCGTCATGAGGCCCCGCGGGGTCCGCGCGGGTCCGATCTCTCCACCCGGCACCCCCCGGACCACACCGCTCCTCCGGGAAGGACGGGAGAAAACAGACAGCGGCAGGAGGAAGAGAGACCAAGAGGAGTCGAAGAAGAAGAAGAAAGAGTCTGAAACACACACACACATTTTTCTTGCTTCTGCAAAAAGACTTTGACATGGTCTCTGCTGTGATTGCTAATCCTCATATGAGGATATTTTCTCCATTGCTTTTCAGAGAGAGAGTATGAAGGAGGGGGAGCGAGAGAGAGACATCGATGTGAGAGAGAGACACCGGTGGGCTGCCTCCTGCACGCACCCTGCCCGGGGCTAGGAATCAAAGGGTGCGTGGGCCAAGGCTCTAACCATTTGGCAACACCAGCAAGGGCTATGAAATGGCCTTTGAATTATAAACACAACACCCTTCTAGGGTGGTTCTCACCTCCTCCTCGAGTTCTACCCACACACACATACACACGGACACAGGCGCACACACATGCACATACACACACACACACACACACACACACACACACATTGCTCACACACACACATGACACAGGAGAAGGAGGGGTCCTGTGTCTTCCTCCCTCAGTGGCTGAGCGTCAACCTATGAACCAAGAGGTCATGATTAGATTCCCTGTCAGGGCACAGGCCTTGGTTGTGGGCTCAATCCCCAGCGGGGGGCGTGCAGGAGGCAGGCGGGCCATGATTCTCTGTCATCATGGGTGTTTCTCTCTCCCTCTCCCGTCTCTCTGACATCCATAAAAACACATTTTTAAAAACAGGAAGATGCCAATCACAACACTGAGCAAGTGAAGGGACATCGCGCTGTCTCCACGGCTAAACCGTCACCAGCTCCGCCTCCCCGGGCACCGGTGTGATGTTCCAGGAGCCCCCCAGGCAGTGTCCGCAGGACCGGTGTCCGGACACTGACGGCAGCTCTGCGGTGCCACCCGCTAAGATGTGCTGGGACGGGTGCTCGCAGGAGACAGAGGCTCACAGAGACGCCACCGCCACGCGCCCGGCTCCGCGGGAGCTTCCTGCAAAGCTGAGCACCCTCTCGTTGCAGGTCCGCAGCCCCCTCCTGGGTGTGCTCACCAGGTCAGCCGGGAGCTCGCGGGGGGCACCCAGCTCCGTTCAGAACCCCAGAACCTACAGCACCCAAGACGGCCCCACACGGCGATGGGCGCCCTGTGGTCCCTCCAGACCGGGGCGCTTACTCAGCGCCAAGAGGAGGGAAGAGGGAAGCCACAAGCAGACGCAGGGGAGCGACTCAGAGGCAGGAGCCAACGGGAAGGGCCGCACGGAGGGATCCGGACCCCGTGGCGTCCCGGGAGAGAAGGACTGGGGACAGGGCCGGCCGTGCTGCCAGGCCGGGGAGGGATGAAGGCGGAGCCCCCATTCCATTCTCTGTGACACGTCACGTGGAAGCCTGGCCGTCCACGCCCACAGAACCTGGAGCCGAGCCGGCGTCGGGGTCTCAGCGGTGATCGGAATGGAGAGCGGGGTCCACTCTGAAGAGGGGCCCTGACAGCCCCATGTCACCCCGTCCCCAAAGCTGGGGGGGCACGTCCACTGCCCCCACATCCCCAGGCCTTGGGGGCCCTCGCCACCAGACCCCAAAGGGGGCCGTGTGTGAAGGCAGGTCCTGGCAGGTGTGGCTGGGACCATGAATTCCCGGGGGGAGGGGTGACCTCACACACGGTCACAGTATCAAAGGGGCTTTGGGGACCGAGGTGGAGACAGGGCCGTGTGGGGACAGAAGCGGAGACAGGGCCGTGTGGGAACCGAGGCGGAGACGGGGCCGTGTGGGGACCGAGGCGGAGAAGGGGCCGTGTGGGGACAGAAGCGGAGACAGGGCCGTGTGGGGACCGAGGCGGAGACGGGGGGAGGAGGGCCGCCGAGCGCCAAGGGTTTCCGGACACGGGGCGCTGGGAGAAGCTGGCAGAGTCCTATCCCCGAGGAGCCCAAGCTGCTGGGGGGCCTCTGACCTCCGGACCCCGAGACAGGGACACTGCCCTTGGAGCACCTGCCGGGCGGTGAGGGCAGCCCAGAGCTGGTGCTCAGGCCTACGCCGTCACGCTGAGCTGAGCCCCTATCTTCAGGTATATATATATCTGTAAACAATAACACACACACACACACACACACACACACACACACACATATATGTTATTGACTGTTTACAGAGAGGAAGGGAGAGGGACGGAGAGTCAGAAACATCGATGAGAGAGAACCATCTATCAGCTGCCTCCTGCACACCTACCATTGGGGATGTGCCCACAACCACACACACACACACACACCCACACACGCACACACACACACACACACACACACACGCACGTAGGAGCGGGAGCGGGAAGGATGGAGGAGGCGGCGGTGAGTCATGGAGGCTCTGGCGAATCCCGAGGCCCTGGTCTGCCTGCCCGGCCTGCGGGGACGGGAGGCCTGGGGGAGCCAGGCCTGCGGGACAGGAGGCCTGGGGGAGCCAGGCCTGCGGGACAGGAGATCTCGGGGCAGCAGGGCCTGGGGGAGCCGGGCCTGGACGTCCTGCCCAGCGACCCCGACAGCCAGGGAGGCCGCGGCGGCAGGCGGCCCGCCCTCAGACCCACCAAGGACCCTGCCGCCAGCCCGGGGCCCACGGGGGGAGGCTAGTGCCCCTTTGCCAAACGCACGGACTTCTCGTGGGTGGTGCTGCCCGGGCTGTGACCCCGGGACAAACCAGCGGCCCCTCCACTCGCCGCTGCCTCCCGGCCGGCTCCCCGGACGCCGGGCGGGACCGGCCCTTCCCCAGCGTTTATAACGAGGAGCGTCCGTTCTCCCCGGGAAGGAGCCGCCGCTGCTCTCGGCCCCTTCGCCGTCCTGTCCGCTGAGCCCAGCGCGCTGCCATGGCTGGTGCACGGCCTGCCTGTGCCCTGCCTGTGCCGTCAGCCCCTGCCACGCCACCTCGGCACAGAGGGGTCTGCACAGACACGTGGAGCCGGCCGCTGCCCACTGCCTGGGCGGCCACGGGGCCGCGGACCCACACACACGGGCGGGTCTGCGTGTTACCTCCATCGGGGCTGTGGAAACCCTGGTATTTCCGGTAAACAGGACGCACTCCAACGACCCCGGACACCTTCCCGTGTCTGTCCGGGGTGGATGGGGAAGCCGCCACGGGCTCCGTGGGCAGCTCTCACACCGCTTCTCTCCACGTGTCTGGGAGCGCAGGCCATGGCACAGACGGCTGTGTGTGTGCGTGTGTGCGTGTGTGCGTGTGTGTATGTGTGTATGTCTGAGCAATGGAGTGGTGTGTGCCTGTGTGTGTGTGCATGTGTGAGCAATAGGGAGGTGTGTGCCTGTGTGCACACGTGTGCGTGTGAGCAATGGGGTGATGTGTATCTGTGTGCACACGTGTGCGTGTGAGCAATGGGGCGGGGCAGTGTGTGCCTGTGCATGTGTGTCTGTGTGGACACTGCTCTCTGGAGGTCAGTGTCACCCATGAGCACAGACTCACTCGCCCCCGAAGAAAGCCGTCGAGTGAGACGGTGTGAGAAGTGCATGGCCTTGGGAAAGCCCTGGGGTGACTGGTGGTTTAACGGGTGGGAGTGGCCCCTCCACGGCTCCCAGGTGGCCGCACGCACTCAGCCACGGTCACCGCCACGTCCACGGGACCGCACACCTCCCGAGCTGTGCCCTCCACCCGGACGCAGCTACGGCCACTCCCCCGTCAGCCACGGGGACCTGCAGTAGCTTACCCTCGCGCTTTACTGAGTGGGGGCCACCCATCGCGGGTGGGAATCATGGTCGGAGCTGCCGCTCCCGGGCAGGCACCACTCAGCCTAGACCCCGGACCCCGAACTCTGGACCCTGGACCCCGGACCCCGGACCCGGAACCCGGAACCCGGAACCTGGAACCCAGACCCAGGACTCCAGACCCCGGACCCTGGACCCCGGACCCCGGACCCCGGACCCCGGACCCCGGACCCGGACCCCGGAACCCGGAACCCAGACCCAGGACCCCAGACCCCGGACCCTGGACCCCTGACCCCGGACCCTGGACCCTGGACCCCTGACCCCGGACCCTGGACCCCAGACCCCTGACCCCGGACCCGGACCCCGGACCCGGAACCCGGAACCCGGAACCCAGACCCAGGACTCCAGACCCCGGACCCCGGACCCCGGACCCCGGACCCCGGACCCCGGAACCCGGAACCCGGAACCCGGAACCCAGACCCAGGACCCCAGACCCCGGACCCTGGACCCCGGACCCCGGACCCCGGACCCCGGAACCCGGAACCCGGAACCCAGACCCAGGACCCCAGACCCCGGACCCTGGACCCTGGACCCCGGACCCCGGACCCGGAACCCGGAACCTGGAACCCAGACCCAGGACTCCAGACCCCGGACCCTGGACCCCTGACCCCGGACCCCGGACCCCGGACCCGGACCCCGGAACCCGGAACCCGGAACCCAGACCCAGGACCCCAGACCCCGGACCCTGGACCCCAGACCCCGGACCCTGGACCCCTGACCCCGGACCCCGGACCCCGGACCCCAGACCCCGGACCCCGGACCCCAGACCCCAGACTGGCCACGCAGGCAGTGCCCCCGGGGTGCCTCTCCCTCCTCAGCCTGAATCCCATGGAAAGGCTCCCCCTGCCCCCCACTCCCGCCCCACCCCACCCCCATTTCCTGGGGGAGCTTCTGCGGACCTTGCCCCCCGGGGAGGGCTTTCGGGAGGTCCTGTGGGCAGGGTCCTGGTGACCCTGTCGCTGTGAGAACGGGGGAGGGCCAGGCTGTTCCCACTCAGACACCAGCCGCCCCGCGGCGCCCTGCGTTGGGAAGAATTATGAATGAAGCTGTCCGCGAGCGTGGAGAGCCAGCCTCCCCCCACGCACATGCTCAGTGCTGGCCAGCGGCACGAGCCTCCTCGCAGAGGCGTCACGTTCATGGCAGGAACTTTCACCGCCAGCCTCGCCCGCAGACCCCGGGCCGGCCCCTCTCTGCAACGGGGGCTCGAACCCGGACTGGGGCCCGGGTTCTGGCCTGCACCGCAGGCAGCGCATGGGCGAGCCGGCCCGCAAACCCCATCCTCCCTGCACCCACGCCGGCACTGGCCATTCAGCCCCGCTGACGGAGCCCGAGGGCCAGCGCCCGGGGCTCCCTCAGCCGTGCCCGCTGCACCCCACGGTCACCCCGCAGGCGGCGGGCGGCCCGGGATGGCACAGGCACCAGCCTCCTGCCCCCCAGGGGCTTGGGGTTTTCATGGCACCAAACGCAGCCTGGCCCCTCCGCCCTCCCTGCCTCTGCTCAGCAGAGGCCTGACCCCGCCGGCCGGCCGCACCGCCAGGGAGCCGGGCTGTGCTGGGCCGCACTCCCTCCGAACGCTCAGGGCTGCAGCCCCTCTCCGCCCGCTCCCTGGGGGCTGCCCGCCACCCACAGATCACAGAGCATCGCGCTCGCCTGCACCAGCCCCGCTGCAGCTCCGGATCCATTCACCGAGGAACGAACTTGTCTGCTCAGAGCCACACGGAGCAGCTCCATGCGCCCTGTGCCGCCCTTCACCCCCTCCTCCTCCATGGCAACCAGAGGCTCCTCCATCCGTCCGCCCTCCACCGCGGGGCTGGGGCTGGGGCTGGGGCTGGGGCTGGGGACGGGGATGGGGATGGGACGGGTACTGGGACGGGGATGGGGACGGTATGGGGACGGGGATGGGGATGGGGATGGGACGGACCGGGATGGGGATGGGCTGTGGCGGGGAAGGAGCAGCCTGGAGGAAGCACAGCCGCCCACGGAGGGAGGAGGCAGAGCCCGGCAGCGGGTCCAGGCGCTGCCTGGAGGTCAGCCGGCCGGCCGCCGCCCACCGCCTACCTGATGCGGTGCCGTGGGGGGAGCCGGGGACGGAGGGTGAGTCACGGGCACTTACCCAGGTGGCGAGCCCGCCGAGCCGCCCGCAGCATCCGCCTCCCGCCGGGAGGGAGCCCGGCTTCTGGCCGCCCCGAGCCGGGCGCTGGCTCCGCGGACGGAGGCCGGGGCGCGGCGGCGGGCGGGGCGGCGGGGGGCTGCGCGCCTGTCTGCGTCCGGCCTGTCAGGCGGGGAGGGCGCAGCGGCGCGGGGCCAGGCCGGCCCGGGCACTGCAGCGCGGCGGCGGCTGGCGAGGCATGTCCCATGTATCCCGGCTCCCCGGAAAACACGGAGCTGGAGCCCGCGGACCCGGGCGCCCTACGGAGCCCGCGGGGGAGGCCGGGCGCTGCCCGCAGAGCCGGCCATGGGGCCGGCCCGGATCGCGCTCAGCGCGGGGACGCGGGGACGCCGGACGCCGGACGGGGACGCGGACCGGACGGAGCAGGTGCCGCCCTGCCTGGCGGGCTGAGCGCCCGTAATCTCAGTCCACAGCCCGGCGAGGGGCCGCCCACCACGGTGATATCATCGGCGGCGCCAAACATGGGCAGCTTCCTCGCGGCGTCACGCCGACGCCGGGCTGAGCGGGCAGGTGCCCGGCGGCAGCAGCCACCACCGGGCCGCCCTGGCCGCTGGCCGTGCCGGGCCCCACATCGGAAAAGTGACCCGCAGGCGGCGAGCCCTCGGCGCCGGGCTCCCTCCCCCCAGGGCTCCTCCCCGAGAGGGGCGCCTGGGAGCCGGCTGGTGCAGGTGCAGGCCCTCCCCTCCCTGCCCCCCACGCCCGCTGGTGACCTGTGACCCACTGGCCTCGCCACCGTCCCGCTGCCCACAGCCCGCTGCCCGCCTCCTCGTGGAGGGAGGCTCCAGAGCCGGCAGGCAGACCTCCGCGCAGGCACGGGCTCGGTCCCTGGGCGACGCTCCGGAGCGTGGACCACCCGGTCTCTGCGGCAGCGTCATCGGGGACAGACGCCCCAAAGGAGGCTCCGCGGGGGCGAGGAAGGGGCTTCGGGACGTCTCCGTCCTGTCCCTCTGAGTCCAGAGGGACCCCCAGCTCCGTCTGCCCCGTCTGCGGCAGCTGTGAGGACCTGGTTCACACACACACACACACACACACACACCCCATCTACTGCGGGGAGACGCACCTGGTGGCCCAGGAGGCACTGGGGTCCCAGTGCTGCCTGCACAGGCTCCCAACTGCATCCCGCTGGGGACGGCACTGGCTCTGCCCTGTCCCCCGGGAGGGCCGGGAGGGGCCGGGAGGGGCCGGCCCAGGCAGCACCCGCACGGAAACCATGCACAGCCGCGATCCCAGCCGACGAGACCTAGTCCCCGTCCCCGAGTGACCTCAGGCCCGGCCTCGGGGAGCAGCCCGTGGCCGCGCCCTGCGGACGTCACCGGACTGAAGAGCCGCCCGGAGCCGGAGGCCACGTTGCCTGGAAACAGGTCGCCGCAGAGACGACGAATGAAAGACGTTGAGACGATGAATGAGGGACGTGGTGGACGGGGCTCAGCCCTCAATGCAATGGCCTCCTCGCAGGACGGGGAGGCCACGGAGCCACAGAGAGCTCGTGTGTGGACAGCCATCCACAGAGCCACGTGCTCCAAGGAACAGCAGGAACGCGGCCACAGCACAGGCCACAGAGCACCTATGTCATCAGCATTTTAAGGTAGACACAGGGGGCATTGCCACGGAGGGAGACACGGGGCACTGCCATGAAGGAAGACAGGAGGCATTGCTACAGAGGGAGACAGGGGCCACTGCCACAGAGGGAGACACAGGGGCACTGCCACGGAGGGAGACACGGGGCCCTGTCACTGAGGGGCAGTGCCACAGAGGGAAACTGATGTCAAAGGGTCAGGCCCCCAACAGGCACGGGCTGTGCCTTGCTGAGGCCCCTCCTGGACAGAGAGCTCCCTGCACAGCCCCCGGGCCAACGTGTCGGACGTGACGAAGGAGCCCCGTGGGCGGGTAGATGGCCCTGGGGGCGCCGGTGAAGCTGGATGAGTGGACCCAGCCGCCAGTGCCTCCCACCCGGCCTCCTCCCCTCGCCACCCGGCTCTTCTTCCCGAAGCACGCGCGGCCGGCTGGCCCAGGGCCCTGGCGCGGGAGCGGCTGCCGGGCCACCCGGGACCCCCGGAGGGTCTGGCCGGGCGGCAGGGCTTCGGGCTGGGCCACGCCGCTGTCCGGGTGTGTGGCTGTGTTGGGCCCAGTCGTGGTCTGGGGTGTCCATCCAGAGAAACGGGGCCAGTAGTGACAGAGGACACTGACCGGACATGGCACACGTGCTGTCAGAGCGGGAGGTCCCCCATCTGCCCTCTGCAGGCGTGAGCCCTGGGCCCGGCGAGAACCCAGCGCCCACCGGGGGGCAGCAGCCGGGGCGGCGAGCGAGTCCGCCTCTCCTCTGCCGGCGGCCCTGGGCCTGCGACCCCTCCCGGGAGGGCCCCTCTGTGCGCGGTGACAGGGCACACTGTCCCTGACACTGGCACACGCTTCACCGGCTCCCGCCGCCCCATCCCGCCGGCTCTCGGGCACAGAGCACAGGAAGGGGCCTCGTGAGTGAAGGAGACCCACGCCCAGGGCACGCCCGCCCGCACTCAGCCCCGCACCCTCCTGCGGGGCCACAGCACAGCGACACAGCACCCACCGTCCCATACGGTCACGCCCTCGGCCAGGCTCCAGGCAGAACCGCCAGCGGAGAGCACAGCTCGGACCCCTCGGAGCTGCACAGCGGGAGCCGGGAACGCCGAGGGAGGGGCCGCAGGAGGGCAGACACGGCCCGGCTCCCGCTCCACTCAGTACACGGGGAGTCCACCTTCTGTTTCCGGGGCAGCTGCGTGCCAGCCTGTGCGGGCCCCGGGGCAGCTGTGTGCCAGCCTGTGCGGGCCCCGGGGCAGCTGCGTGCCAGCCGGTGTGGGCCCCGGGGCAGCTGTGTGCCAGTCCGTGCGGGCCCCGGGGCAGCTGTGTGCCAGTCCGTGCGGGCCCCGGGGCAGCTGTGTGCCAGTCCGTGTGGGCCCCGGGGGCAGCTGTGTGCCAGCCCCTGCGGGCCCTGGGGGCAGCTGTGTGGCAGTCCGTGCGGGCCCCGGGGCAGCTGCGTGCCAGCCGGTGTGGGCCCCGGGGGCAGCTGCGGGCCAGCCCGTGAACTGGTGGATCTGAGCCCCGTGCGGGTCCTGGTACGCAGGCCCAGGCTGGAAGGTGGAGGCGGCAGGCCGTTCGCAGACAAACCTCCCCGGAGGGGGCGGCGGCCGCAGTTTGCCCAGCCTGTGCTGACCCGCAGGCCCTCGGCTCCTGTCCCCTCTCAGGGGTGCACTTGGGGAATGAAGACACAGCCCGCTGGAGGGATGGAAGGCAGACCCTCACGGGTCCTCGGGGCGTGGTTTCTCCCACAAAAGGGAGGGCAGGCGGCTCAGATCCGCCGGTTCACACCGCGCACAGGCACGGCCGCCGGGAGCAGGGACGTGCACGTGGCACTGGAGTCTTCGCATCTGCCTGGCCGGGGGTCACCGGGGTCACGGGGTCACGGGGTCACGGGGGTCACGGGGGTCCTGGCCGTGGTGAAGTTGCTCACGCTAACCGATCAGCACCCCGCGTGGGCAGCGGCGGGCCCGCGCCGGGCGTCGGACCACACTCAGGCCGGCGCGTGCCGGGGCCGTGGAACCGGGATATTCCAGCGAATGTCCCAGCTCGCAGCCGCCTCCGTCGGATGGGTCCCTCTCGGCGCCTCTCGCCCGGGCGCAGGGCGGCCATCGCGGTGAGCTCCTCGCAGGGGCGGCTCCTCAGGCCTGTTCTGTCCGTGAGGCAGCGAGGACGGCGGGAAGCCGTCCGCCGAGCTCCCCCGGCGCCGTGGGCAGCCTCAGGGCGGTCCCAGGATCCCCACGCCACCACGGCCAGGCTCAGCGTGGCAGCGTGGAGCCGCTGGGCTGGTCCGGGCAAGCCGGCTCCGTCCAGCCCGGCCCCCTGCGGCGCTGTCACCGTTCCAGCCGGAAAGCCTCCGGTGAGACGGAGCCCGTTTCTCCGTCCTCTCCCCGCTCCGGGCTCCGGGCGCCCTCCCCTGTGAACCGTGACAGCGACCCCGCCCCGCGGAGCCCGGACAGGGAGCCGCACCCCTCCCTGCGCACACACTCCATGCGCCGGGTGCCGCACAGGTGTGGACAGAGAGTGAACAAGACGCAGGAGGCCTGAGGCCTGAGCTCACATTCCAGCCGGGGCCACCAGCAAAGGGAACCTGCTCATTCCTCCCCGGGTGACACCGGACAGAGGCCAGTGCCGGCGGGAGAAAGGCAGCAGGGAGGGCATGGGGGGGGGGGGGTGTACAGTGGGAGATGCGCAGTGGAGGACTTGCAGGGGGGTTACCCAGTGGGGCGCACAGTGGGTTGCATGCAGTCACTGTTACATGCACAGTGGGGCACCCAGGGGGGACACGCCCCCCTCAGCAAGTTAGTGGCCTGTCTGCCAGCTCAGTTTGCCTCCTGGCCCAGGTCTGCACAGGGATGTGTATGGCTCCCTCTAGAGGCCACATGGATGCTGCAGCCTGAGCCCTGGAAGGGCCTGCAGGACCTGGACCCCAGGAGGAGGCAGAGAAGAGCTCAGAGGACCGTCTTCCCAGGAGCCCAGATCAGAGGGCCGGGGGGCGCGAGGGGGGAGAGGGTGGTGCCGGGTGTGAGGGACAGAGCAGGGTCCTGGCCCAGGTCCCGCTCCGCACACAGCACGGAGCCCGAGAGGCTTGTCCCCCAGCCCGCGCTCAGAGGCCCCCCGCCAGGCCAGGCCGGGCAGCTGCCGGCGGGATGAGCTGGAGGTGACACACACACACCCCTCCGCGCTGGGGAAGGTCCGGTGAGCAGAGGGCGGGCAGGGTCCCGCTCCAGCGCCCAGAGTTAAACCTCCTGCAGTGAAGTCGCTGAGAAGGAACCATCTCGGGGGCCAGGGCAGAGGCTCTCCCCGGGAGAGACCGGTCTCGATTCCCTCCGTGACCAGGGTCTGCGAAGACGGGAAGTGCTCAGCCCGGCCGGTCACAGGGTCCCCGGGAGCTCGGCGGGTCTGACGCGCTTCATTTATGAAACATCATTTATTTATGACGACCAGGGCAGCCTCGGGGCGGACTCACTCCGGACGACAGAGCTCCCCGGACTCGGTGACCGTAACCGAGAGGCCCCTCGTCCGGGACGGACCGCCAGGCCCCGCCCACCGGCCCGGGGACCCCAGGCTCCCTGTCAGAGCGATCGGGCGCCCGGGGGTCCCCGCCCAGGGGCCCACCCACTCAGCGCCCAGGGGTGTGGGCGCTGTGCTCCCATTGATAACCGAGAACGGAGACCATCTCTGAACAAGCACAGCCACAGCACCCCGGGTCTCCCCCAGCCGGGCCCCGCGGCCCGGGGACCGGACAGACGGCGGAGAGATGCAGACACGCCCCACTCAGGGTGGACGGGGCACCGCAGAGAGCTGGCACCCCGCGGCCTGGAGCTCCTGACACTGACCCCGAGGCTGAGGGAGCCGGCGCAGGCCCGTCCTCTCACAGACCCCCTCTGCCAACCCAGCCCTCACCCCACTTCTCCCCAGGCCCCCACAGCACAGCCTCCTACACACTCAGACCCCAGGAAGGAAGCCGTAACAGCAAACCATAACGGAGGGTCTTCGTTCCCGTCAGCAAACCAGGGCCCTGAGACGAGCTGCCAGTCTCCATGTCTGTTTGCTGCCCCGCAAACACGCTCAGGACCGTCTCCGCCGCGCTCCACGGCCAGCGGGCGCCTCTGCCCGGAGGCGAAGGGAGAGGCCATCGGGGCCACGCAGGTCCAGGCGTCTGTCCTCCACGCAGGGACCCGTCCGCACCGATGCCCCCAGGGCAGGCGGTACCCCCGGCCCCCGCCCCTGGTCCCTCCTGAACTGCCTGCCCAGAGCTGAGCCCGGCGCTGAGCCCGAGGCACGCAGGGGAAAGCACTGTCCAAGCTCCCACGTCCACTCCGCCGCCGTCCGACCATGGCCCCAGCCGCTCGGCTCCCCGTCTGCTGCTCCGGGGCCCCGGACGAAGGCACAGTCAGCGTGCAGCACTCACCGCTCACGGACGTGGGAGCCACACGGCTCACGGGAGTGAAGGGACACAGCTCACGGGTGTGGGAGAGACGCGGGTGTGGGAGAGACACGGGTGTGGGAGAGACGCGGGTGTGGGAGAGACGCGGGTGTGGGAGAGACACGGGTGTGGGAGAGACACGGGTGTGGGAGAGACACGGGTGTGGGAGAGACGTGGGTGTGGGAGAGACACGGGTGTGGGAGCCACACGGCTCACGGGAGTGGGAGGGACACAGCTCACGGGTGTGGGAGAGACGCGGGTATGGGAGAGACGCGGGTGTGGGAGGGACGCGGGTGTGGGAGAGACGCGGGTGTGGGAGCCACACGGGTGTGGGAGAGACGCGGGTGTGGGAGAGACGCGGGTGTGGGAGGGACGCGGGTGTGGGAGGGACGCGGGTGTGGGAGAGACGCGGGTGTGGGAGCCACACGGGTGTGGGAGAGACGCGGGTGTGGGAGAGACGCGGGTGTGGGAGAGACGCGGGTGTGGGAGGGACGCGGGTGTGGGAGAGACGCGGGTGTGGGAGCCACACGGGTGTGGGAGAGACGCGGGTGTGGGAGAGACGCGGGTGTGGGAGAGACGCGGGTGTGGGAGGGACGCGGGTGTGGGAGGGACGCGGGTGTGGGAGGGACGCGGGTGTGGGAGGGACGCGGGTGTGGCAGGGACAGATCTCAGCGGCCCTGCTGAGCACCAGGCTGGCGATGCCGTGGAGCCGCAGCGGAACCCGTGGTCCCGGGACACCAGCACCGGGAGCCCTCAGCTCTGCCCCGCTGAGTGTAACACCCGCCCGCCCCGGGCCCGCAGGGTCCAGAGAGGGGGGCGGGGGAACAGGCTGCCCCAGGCGAAGGCACAGGCCGCCAGGGCTCGGCTCTGCCTAATCTCCGAGAGCACGCTCTCCCGGAGACTCTCTCTCCCGCCTCCCTGATCAGTCTCCGATGGATTTCCCATAACGCACTCCGCCTCCTCCTCTGTTTATAAAGTGTGAAAGGAGGTGAAAGCCGCCATTCCACGGAGCATGGTCCCGGAGCCCGCCTCTGGGCAATCACGGACACTTTGGTCGCTAAATAAACTCTCACACATGCTTTACAGGTTTGACGGCTTCTGCGTTAACTTTCCCGCCCACCCAGCTCAGTCCGGAGCCCCCAGGCTGTCCCCGGGCCCCCAGCCCCTCACACCTGCCCGGCTTCTCGCTCCGGGCACAGTGGCCAGAACTGGGGGAGAGGGTTCAGGGTGTGTCACCCTGGCCCCGGGGAGAGTGGGGCAGGGGGCGTCCTGCCTGAGGGTGTGTGAGGCCCTGGGAAGCAGGTGGCCTGGCCCAGCGGAGGCCGTTTGGAGCGTTAATTAAAGGTCTGACCGGAGAGCAGGCTGGCTGTTAACCTGCTCGTTCTGTCTGGGTGACATAACTGTCCCATCGCCCTGGCGAAGGAGGTGTCCCTCCCTGATCTCGGCGACAGGAACACCTCCAGTTCAGGACCCCCCTCTGTCTCCTGAGCCCCCGGCAGACGCGGACGGACCTTGTGATTCTCGCATTCCGTACGGAGCCCGGCTCAGCGCCTCCGTGGTGAGCGAGCACGGCCACGCCCGGTGCCACGCGTGGGACACGGCCGGCGCCGGGAACCCGTGGCGGATGTGACATGTTCCCGCCCGGCCGCGGCCCCTGTGCCCCCCTCTTCCCACCAGCACGGCCTCCGTCGCTCTCCCCGCGGTCCCATCCCTCACTTCTCAGTGACAGAGCCAGCTGCCCGCAGCCACAGGCCCTGGGACAGACTCTCCCCCGATCCTCAGCTGCGAGAGCTAAGTTCTCAGTCTGCAGCCCTCAAACAAGAGCACGGCTCGTCCCAAAGTCCATCTTTAAAAAAAAAAAAGAAATCGTGGTAGCCGAAACTGGTGTGGCTCAGTGGATAGAGCGTTGGCCTGCGGACTGAAAGGTCCCAGGTTCGGTTCCGGTCAAGGGCATATACCTTAGTTGCAGGCACATCCCCAGTGGGGGGTGTGCAGGAGGCAGCTGATGGGTGTTTCTCTCTCATTGATGTTTCTAGCTCTCTATCCCTCTCCCTCTCTCTGTAAAAAATCAATAAAATATATTTTAAAAAATAAACCGTGGTAAAGTCACACATACACATCCCTTAAAAGTTACCCCACCCCCGGACTGTCTCTAAGCGTGGGATGCAGGGGGCTGAGCACAATCACCCCTCCATCCGCGCCGAGAACTCCCCAAGGCTCTCACCTTCCCAAACTGACACTCCCACCCACTCCTTCCAAAGCTGACCTTTGTTTGTTTGTTTGTTTACCTTCACCCGAGGATGAACAAGATGCATATCTTTCCATTGATTTTTAGGGAGAGTGAAAGGGAGGGGGAGAGACACACAGAGAGAGAAACACCGAAGTGAGAGAGATACACCAATCATCACCTCCCAGAGGCGCCCGAACCGGGGCCGGGGATCGAGACTGCGACGGAGGTAGATGCCCTCGACCGTTCGGAACGGCACCCTGGGCCCTCAGCCCCCAGGCCGGCGCTGTCACCGAGACACACAGGCTCGGCCAGAGTTCAGCTTCTTAGCCAGCACTCCGGAAAGCCCTCTATACGCCCAACACAGCCCGAACGGCAGCCCGTCCGCAGGGACCCCTCGGCCATGGAAACGCAGAAGCAGCAACCGCGGTGTCCGAGCCTCCAGTTCCCAAACCTTTCCAAGATAACGAGGCGGCTTCGGGCCGTTAGATTAACGTACGGCAAAACCCAGGATTCTAAGACCTCTCCATTCCCAACGAGCGGACGCTGTCTCAGAGATCATTCCACCCACGCCTTTCCTTCACGTGGGCCTCAGTGTCCTCCCTTTTCCACACCTGACCTCAGCGCCTGGGGCCTTCCGAGTGAGACTCCCCGGCCCATAAAACCTTCTCCCGAAACTGCCCAGCGGGCGAGCCAGCCCTCAATCTCAACGGAAACACCGTCCGTCCGTCCGTCCGGGGCCCGGAGGCGGGTGCGTGGACCCTCCTGAACCGCACATAGAACGTCTCCGTTTGGCCACATCTCCCCTGTGAACGTGGGGCTTTCCTGTAGAACCGACTGTCTGCGGATACGGAAGGATGCCTCTCCGGATCAAACACCCACTGAGGTCCCGGCGAAGGGGGCGGCGCTCGGACAGACGTCCGCGGACACGGGAATCCCTCCGGACGGCCTCACCCTCGCTGCCCCGCGGAGCCCGGTCTGCGACGTGTGCTGTCCCCAGGGGAGCCGTCATGGATGTTCACCATGAATGAGTGCATCCCGGAGAGAGCCGCCCGGAGCCATGCACCGTGTTTCAAACAGGCATCCCAGCCGCCCGGAGACGCGGCGTCACACTGAGACACACCGCCTGCAGGACCCGTGGGACAGCTCCCCCCACTCGGGTTCTGTCAGGTTCTTAACTTTCAAACAACAAAGTCCCGCCCTGACCAGTGTGGCTCAGTGGATAGAGCGTCAGCCTGTGGACTGAAAGGTCCCAGATTCGATTCCGGTCAAGGGCATGTACCTTGGTTGTGGGCACGCCCCCAGGTGAGGGGTGTGCAGGAGGCAGCTGATTGATGTTTCTCTCTCATCCATGTTTCTAACTCTATCCCTCTCCCTTCCTCTGTAAGAAATTAATTATATATATATGTCTCATATGTAAAACTTTCAACAATAAAGAATTATTAAAAGAGAAAAAGACAGGAAGGAAACATAAATAAATAAACACATAGAAAGGCCCATAGTTTGCTTTTACTTTTCCCCAAGTGTGCACCCCTCCCGGGCACCCTCTGTCCCCGCGGTGACCCTTGGGGAGGTCACCGGGCACAGGGCCCCCAGGACAGGCCTCAGGCTTGAGCTGAGGTCCGAGGTCTGAGACAGGGCGTCTGCCCGGCTCCCGCCGGACGGCGCGGGAAGCCGATGGCACGCCCTCCCGGGCGTCCAGGCGGCAATCGGTGCTTCTCCGTAACCAGCACCCATCACCGGCACCAGAGAACTCCCAAACGCAGGCATCCAGCGCGGAGACGCCCGTTCCCGCGGCAACCCCACCTCGGCCACCGGAGGCCGGCCCCCCGGTCTCGCTCCCGTGGAGCGGGCGGGCCTTGGCGCTTCCTGCAGAGACGACGGGACGGGACCGGACAGGTGCCCGGCGAAGGCTCCCCCGCCCGCGCCCGCCGCCAGCACTCACCCGTGTTCCTGTCCGGCGAGAGGCAGCAGTGCTTCTGCAGGATGCCGGGCAGCACCTGTGGGGACAGGACACGGTTACCGCCACGGACACGCCGCACGGGCACACTCTCCAGAGAGACCGCCGGCCCCCAAGGCCCCGGGGGCCGCAGACGGCTGCCCCGCGTGCAGCCCGGAAACCCTGCCGGCTCCGCCGCGTCCCTCTCGGGCCCGCGGTGCGGGAGGGAGGCGGGCTCCCGGCGTCTGCCCAGGAGAGACCTGCTGCTTCCGTGGACGTTTCGCTGACACGCACGTCCCGTGGCCACTCCTGTGACAGGAAGCGCAAGCCACTGCGAGTCTGTGCACGTGGGTGCATGTCCATGTGATTGTGTGCCTGCATGTGTGTGCGTGTGTATGCATGTTCATGTGTGTGTGTGTGTGTGTGTGTGTGTGTGTGAGTGGTGAGAATCACGGACCACCCGCTGCTCTGCTGCTGACTGCTGGGCCGTCACAGACGCTGAGGCTGGGACCGGGCGGCGGCTGGACTCCCTGGATTCCTCCGTTGCCACAGGAACCGCCTGGCTCCCAGACGCCGGAGCGGTGACCGGAGGCAGCGGTGGCCCGCGGGGAGAGCTGCCCCCACCCCGCCCCGAGGGGACGGCCTCGCACGGAGCCGGGCCAGGGGGTTCCAGAGGAGCAGACGGTCCTGGAGGCACTGCGGGCGCACAGACGGGCGGGATGGAGGGCAGGACTGGGGGTGGCAGCGTCCCTGTGAAGACTGGCCTCCGGGGGGCGCCCACAGCTCCCGGCCCGGCCTGTCCCTCCCACCATGAGCACCGGGGCACACGCCGCTCCATCTGGCTCATTAACCCATCAGCGTGCTTGGCGTGTGAGAGCACTGGAGTGCCAGACCGCACGCTCTGACACACATCACAGACCGGTCACTAACGGCCTCCTGGCAGCTCCCGGGCCTCCTCCCTCTGCTGCGCTGGAAACGGGAGCTTTCCAGAGGCGGAGGGGAGCGTGAGCGTGTGTGACTGTGCGTGCGTGAGAGTGTGTGCAAGTGTGTGTTTGTGTGTTTATAGGCAGGTGTGTGTGTGCATGTGAGCAGTTTTATGTGTGTGAGTCAGTGTATGTGACTATATTTGTGTGAGTGTGTGTGAGTGTGTGTGTGAGTGTGTGTGTGAGTGTGTGTGTGTGAGTGTGTGTGAGTGTGTGTGTGTGGCAGTGTGTGTGTGAGTGTGTGTGTGTGAGTGTGTGTGTGTCAGTGTGTGTGAGTGTGTGAGTGTGTGAGTGTGTGTGTGTGAGTGTGAGAGTGTGTGAGTGTGTGTGAGTGTAAGTGTGTTAGTGTGTGTGTATGTGTGAGTGTGTGTGTGTGTGGCAGTGTGTGTGAGTGTGTGTGTGTGTGTGTGTGGCAGTGTGTGTGTGTGAGTGTGTGTGTGTGTGAATGTGTGTGTGTGTGTGAGTGTGTGTGTGAGTGTGTCAGTGTATGTGTGTGTCAGTGTGTGTGAGAGTGTGTGTGTGTGTCAGTGTGTGTGTGTGTGTCAGTGTGTGTGTCAGACCCCTGACAGGGCCCCGGAGCAGAGGGAGGAAGGAGCGCTCCCGGGAGTGTGCGGGGCCTGGGGGCAGGGACCTCCCAGGGGTCACCGGGAGCGGCAGGAGGGACAGGGGCTCAGGAAGGAGGCGGAGAGGGAGCGCCCAGGAGCTACCAAAGTAACCCCCCCTTGGTCTCACAGACAGTGGCACGTAGGTTAACTGGACGACAAGCACCTGTGTGCATGCGTGTGTGCGTGCACACCTGAGTGCGTGTGCACGGACGTGCGTGAGGCAGGGTTTCCTCCGGGATGTCCCCACCGTCCTGCATCCACGTCGCTGCGAGGAGCCGTCTCCGCGGTGACAGACACGCGTGCGCCAGGGCCAAGTGCCACGACCCGAGGGCCGGCCCAGACGGCGGGGACGGAGCAGCCACGGCGCCGGCCGCCAGCGTGGCCGCCAGCGTGGCCGCCAGGAGGCGCAGCCGGGCCCCAGGGCTCTGAGGGAGCCGCCCGCCAGGTGAGGGGCGGAATGATATTGCTCCGCTCCGTTTCACAGCTTACTCTGGGGTCGAAGCGGCAGATTGCTTGCTCCCGATAAGAAGGGAGCTGTGTGGTGGGCGGGGAGCAGAGACGGGTCCCTGGTGCATTTGTTTCTAACCTGCCCGATTGCCGTTCCCTTTCAAACACAGCAATCAGAGGAATGGGACAGAGAGAAGCCAGATCTCTGGGGAGGACCGACCACCAGCCACAGGGCAGAGAACACTGACCACCAGCCACAGGGCAGAGGCCACCGACCACCAGCCACAGGGCAGAGGACACTGACCACCAGCCACAGGGCAGAGAACACCGAGCACGACCACCAGCCACAGGGCAGAGAACACTGACCACCAGCCACAGGGCAGAGAACACTGACCACCAGCCACAGGGCAGAGACCACCAACCACCAGCCACAGGGCAGAGGCCCCCGCCCTGTATGGAACTGGTGGCCGAGGCTCGGCAGGGAGACCAGGCAGGCGTCACCATGGGGAGCTGGGAGCTCACGTAAGGATCACCAGTTGCGTTTCTGGAAAGCACACACCCTTTCCTGGGCTGATCACACCACTGCATTGTCTTTAAAAGAAACGACACGGGAGCTCTGGCTGGTGTGGTTGAGTGGATAGAGTGTCAGCCTGGGAACTGAAGGGTCCCGGGTTCAATTCCAGTTGAGGGCACATGCTGGGTAGCGGCCTCGGCCCACAGTGAAGGGCGTGCAGGAGACAGCTGATCAATGATTCTCTCTCATCATGGATGTTTCTATCTCTCTCTCCCTCTTCCTTCCTCTCTGAAATTAAAGAAATAAAATTAAAAAAGAAAAGAAATGACGCTTCAAAACCTGTAGGATGGTGTCCCTCGCGAGCCGTGGCGCAGGCTCCCGCGAATGTCACTGGAGAACGAACAGGGTGGCAGTGACTCCGAGCATCCCGCTCACAGAGGGTCCTGGCAGGAACCGCCGCTGTCTGACCGGAGGTGGCTGACCCCTGCCTGTGGGCCCTCACGCGTGGCCCACGCGTGTGCTGGGAGGGATGCTGCCATGCAGGCATGCTGGGGAGGCTGAGCAGAGTCTCCCCAGGGACCCTTAGCAGACACCCCCCCGCCCAGTGTCTCCCCGGCACGGCCAGCCATGTCACCAGGATGGCGGTGTGGACACAGACGGACAGTCGCCTGGACAGAGTCCTGTGTGTGACCTCGGACGCCATCTCTGGTCTGACGCAGACACAGAGAAGGAGTCCAGGCTGAGAGCTGCCACAATTCGCCATTGAAACATACAATCTCCACTCACATTATAGAACATGTGGAGAAGCAGCATGACCCACACACCAGGGAAGACACTGGTGAGAGAAATGCCTGTGAGAGCGATCAGTTATTGAAGAAGACTTCATGGTCGCCATTTTCTTTTTTTCAAATATATTTTTTATTTGACTTTTCACAGAGAGGAAGGGAGAGGGATAGAGAGTTAGAAACATCGATGAGAGAGAAACATCAATCAGCTGCCTCCTGCACACCCCCTACTGGGGATGTACCCGCAACCAAGGTACATGCCCTTGACCGGAATCGAACCTGAGACCCTTCAGTCCGCAGGCCGGCGCTCTATCCACTGAGCCAAACTGGTTAGGACTTCATAGTAGACATTCTAAACACGCCCACAAAATTAGTGGGAACTGTGGGTGGGAAGTCAAGGAAGGCTGGACCCAAGGAGAACACAGTAAAGAGAGAGGAGTTATCCAAACACAGGGAAGTCTGGGGTCGTTCGGTAAAACAATGAAAGTAAAACCCACTTAAGGGACTCCACAGCAGATCTGGACCGACAGAGGAAAGAATAAAGGAATACGCTTGAAAAGAGACGGACAGAGATTACGCAAGATGAAGAAAAAGGAGAAAGCAGAATGAAGAACAAGGAAGAGGGCCTCGGAGAGGTGGCGTGACACAAAAGAAATAACCAAAAATCGATATTGGCGGGGGGGGGGGGGGGGGGGGGGGGGGATGGACACGAAAAAGTTTAAATGCAACATTAGAAAATATCCACTTATACTAAAAAGCAGTGACGAGGAATAAAATAGTGAAAAGGAAAAAGACTCAAGAAAACAGGAAACAAAAGGGGAAATGGCAGATGTAAGTCGGAAGATAACAAAATAACAGTAAGTGTGAGTGGACGAAACAATCCCCTCAAAGGCATGGACTGTCAGAGTAGATTTAAAAAACAAACAAACATGACCCAGCTCTATGCTTCCTGGGAGACGCCTGTCCATCCACAGACCCCGGCGGACAGAAAGAGACATCTCGTGAGAATCCAACCCCAGGAGCCAGGGCCCCGGAGCTGATGTCAGACAAACAGGCTGTAAATCAAACCGTCACGAGATAAAAGGGGTGTTTCGGAATGACCAAAGGGTCAGTCGGTCAGAAACATGTAACCATTGTCAATACACATGCCCCCTGTAACAGGAAAACAACATACGTGAGCGAGGACGGACAGACACAAAGGAAGATGCTCAATGAAGCCGCTGAGGACTCCAGCACCTCACTTCCCACAGGGGCTGGTCAGCTGGACAGGAGACGGAGGGTGTGGACACCATCATAAATCAACGCGGCCTAGCGGACACCGGGACCATCCCACCCAAACACGCAACGGAACGTACTGTAGTCTCAAAGGCACATGAAACGTTCCACAGAACAGGCCACACGTGGAGCCGTAAAACAGAGCTCCACATGTGGACGAGGACAGAAATAACCCATCACGTTCTCTGGCCATATAGAATCCTATATCATAAAAGCCTGATATGCTAAGTGTCCAACCATTTGTTCGACCATTTGACCAATCCCTATGATGCACACTGACCACCAGGGGGCAGACACTCTGACCGGTAGGTTAGCTTGCTGCTGGGGTCCGGCCGATCGGGACTGGGCGAGATGGGCCAGGCATGCCCTGGGGCCCTCCCACAGTCCCTCCCCAGCCCTAATCATGTACCAGTGGGGTCCCTCGGCCTGGCCTGTGCCCTATCACAAGCCAGAACCCCTCGGGGGATGTCAGAGAGCTGATTTCAGCCCAAGCCTCGCAGGCCAGGCCGAGGAACCCCACCAGAGCATGAATCCATGCATCGGGTCTCTAGTAAAATTAGAAATCGGTAATGGGGAAAGTTAGGAAAGTCGCAAATGCGTGGAAAATTGCTCACTCCTAAATAATCAATGGACGGAGAACAAATCAAAAGGGAATTGCTTTGAAATCAGTGGAAATGAAGACACACGTAACAAAACGTACTGAGTGCAGTAAAAGCAGTGCTTAGAGGGCACTGCACAGCCGTGAAGGCTAACCTCCCGCCCTGAGACACTGGAAGAAGAGCAGCAAAGGGAACGAGAGCACAGCAGGAAGGGGAACTACAGATGGAACAGAAACGTTGAAACAGAGAATATAAACACACAAGAAAAGGGAGCCCAAAAGCTGGTTCTGCAAAAAGATCGGCAAAACGGACAAACCTTTAGTTAGGCTGACCAAGAAAAGAAGGGAAGGCTGGGGTTTCTGGGACCAGAAATGAAGGAAGACATTGCCATAGACCTTGGAGAAACGAGAAGGTGTGCATGCCAACCCCCGGATACCTTAGGTCAGTGGTCAGCAAACCGTGGCTCACGAGCCACATGCGGCTCTTTGGCCTCCCGAGTGTGGCTCTTCCACAAAATACCACGTGCAGGCGCACACGTACAGGGCCACTGAAACTCTGTGGCCCCTGCGCAGAGGTCAGTTTTCGGCTCTCAGAAGAAATTTCAATCGTTGTTCTGTTGATACTTGGCTCTGTTGACTAATGGGTTTGCCGACCACTGCCTTGGGCGGAAGGGACACATTCTGAGAGAGATAAACGCCCATAACTGACTCCAGAAGAAACAGGCACGGAGCGTGAGCCTCTGACACGTGAGGACAATGAGTTCACAACAAAGCATTATCCACCGAGGGAAGCGCGGGCCCACGCGGCTCCGCCACGGAGTTCTGCCGAAACTTTAAGGAGGAACCAGTACTAATGCTCCACAGAGCGTCCCCCCAAAAATGCAGAGAGAAGGGAACACGTCCCAACTCACTTTAGACCGGTTGACCCCGACACCAGAATCAGACAGAGACATCCTAAGAACAAAAGGGGGGAAAAGGCTGCGGATCCATTTCGCTGATGAATGTGAATGCAAAAACCGTCCATGACCCAGCGACGTATAAAAAAACGATCATACGTTCTTGGTAATACTCAACACGCTCAGACAGAAGGAAACGCCCTCACTGATGAAGGTCAGGTGCGGGAAGCCCGTGCCCACATCCCTCCCCACGGAGGACGGCTAAGGGCAGGAATGAGACAGGGTGGGGCTCTCGCCAGCCCTGTCCAGCCTTGTCCTGGAGGTCCTGGCCAGGCAGCCAGGCAACGGGGGGGAAATGAACGGCCTCCAGACGGAAACGGAGGACGGGGAGCCATGAATCTGCTGATGACATGCTCACGTGTGTAAGCAATCCTAGGAAATCAATTAAAAACAATTAGGGTAAACGAGTTCGGGAAGGTTGGAGAACACCAGATCGATGTAAAAAAATCAATTGTAATTTTATATACTCGAAATGAACAATCCGAAAATGAAACCAAGGAAACAGTTCCATTTACGGTGGCCCTAAAAGAATGATAGCCCTCGCGGGTTTGGCTCAGTGGATAGAGCGTCGGCCTGCAGACTGAAGGGTTCTGGGTTCGACTCCGGTCAAGGGCACATGTCCCAGGGTTTTGGGCTCCATCCCCAGTAGGGGGTGGGCAGGAGGCAGCAGATCCGAGATTCTCTCTCATCATTGGTATTTCTATCTCTCCCTCTCCCTTCCTCTCTGAAGTCAATAAAAATACACTTATTTATTTTTTGTTTTTATTTTTTACTTCTTTATTAATTATGGTGTCACATAATTGTCCTCATCCCCCCATTCCCATCCCAAACCCCTTCCCATGTATGCCCAACCCCTGTTGCCCATAACCTCTGGTTAGGCTTATATGCATGCACACAAGTCCTCTTTCTCCTCTTTGCCCCCACCCTCCCCTGCCTTCCCTCGGAGGCCTGACAGTCTGATCGCTGCTTCTCTGTAAGAATAACAGACCCAGGGATACATTTCCCCAAAGAAGTGAAGAACATACTCAAAAAAAGACAGAACGTTGTTGAGCGAAGTCAAAGACCCAAACACGCGGAAAGCCATCCCTGCTGGAAGGCGTCCCTGGGTGAGGTGGTGAAGCTGCTCCGAGACCCAGGGTCCCGGGCGACCCTCCCAGGAGCCCACGGCCCTCTGCAGAGACAGACAGGTGGTTCTAAGTTCACGCGGGATTTCAGAGGCCAGAACAGCCGGCACCAGCTTCCAGAGGACCACCAAGAGGAAGGACTCGATAGCAACAGTGATCTAGGCGGTGTGGTACCGGCCCAGAAAGAGGCGGAGGCAACACCACAGAGCTGAGAATCCAGGCTACACCCGTTGTCACCGGGAGCGCCAAGACCACCGGATGGCGCCAGAGAGCCTCTCCACCAACAACGGGGAAGGCGGGGTGGCTCAAGGGTTGGTGCTGACCAAAGAACCAGGAGGTCACAGTTCGATCCCAGTGAGGGCACAGGCCCAGGTTGGGGGCTCCATCCCCAGTGGGGGGCCTGCAGGAGGCAGCCAATCCATGACTCTCTCATCACTGATGTCCTACTCCCTCTCCCTTCCTCTCTGACATCAATAAAAAAAATACATCTTTAAGGGGGGGAAATAATCAAGTGGGGCCCTCATCTCCTACCATGGGCAAAACCCA
Organism: Pipistrellus hanaki; assembly: GCF_964339955.1. Classification (NCBI taxonomy): domain Eukaryota; kingdom Metazoa; phylum Chordata; class Mammalia; order Chiroptera; family Vespertilionidae; genus Pipistrellus; species Pipistrellus hanaki. Next base: position 1,586,253 of record NC_140505.1, read on the forward strand.
GCTCCAAATGGAGAGAAGACCTTTCTGTGAGACCATCAAACCCTTCGGGGGAAGCTCAGTGCAGCTTCAGGACTCCGATCCGGCAGGGACTGGCGATGGCGAACAGACGGCGAGGCCGACCGAGGGCGCGGACGCGGGGGCGAGTGCGGGACGCGGAGAAGCACCCACCGACACAACGCGATCACAGCGCCGAGTGTCACGCGTGTAATGCCACACGCGCGCGTTCTCCACAATCACAAAACGCTCTCGTCGTTAAAAATTAATTAGTGAACAGAGGTTCTGAAAAGGAACAGGTTCGTACGCACGCGCCGACATAAATGAGCTCCGCTGGAAGCGCTGCCCCACGTGGGATCAGTCCCTCCCACGGCCACAGGGCGCTGAGGCCGAGCGCCGGCCTGCGGGGGCGGGCGCCGGGCGGGGACGGGAGGAGCACAGGGCTCCTTTCGGTGACAAGGTTCCAGACCGTGGCGATGGCGGCACGAGGGGAAAATCGCAGGGTGTCCACGTGTCCCGCGGGAGGCGGTGGGTGTCTGCGTGTACGTCACTCACACTAACCCGGGCAGCAGCGGAGTCTGAGGGCCAGTGTGGTGTGGCGTCTCCGCCTCTCCCAGGGGTCCGGCTTTGAGACCCCCAGAGTGAGAACGGGACGGCGGAATAGGACCTCACACAACAGTGAAGCCCTGAGGACAAGCCCCTACACGTCTGGGGAGGAAGGGAAGAAAGCACACAGAACACACAGGAGGGAGCCACGTGCGCTACATTTCGTAAGTTTTTATCTTTATTTTTTCACTCCCCACCCCAGGATATTTTCCTAGTGATGCTGAGAGAGAGGGAGAGACAGACACATCGATGGGGGAGAGACACAGCCGTTCCCGGGGTAAAACCTCGGCGATGGTCACTCGTCTGTGGAACACGGTGAACGACGTAAACTGAGGGACAAAAACAGAGACAGAGACGCATCGAAGAGACCGTCAACCTCAGAGGGAAGGGGCAGGCAAGAGGCTAGGAGACCAACCAAAGGGCCTGTTTTCCGCATGCGAGAACCACGGACACGGACGGGGGTGAGGGCGTGTGCCAGGGCAGCAGACGGGGGAGAGGTCGATGAGGGGAAAGGAGACTTGTTGCAGAAACCGGTGTGGCTCAGTGGATAGAGCGTCGGCCTATGGATTGAAGGGTCCCAGGTTCGATTCCGGTCAAGGGCATGTACCTTGGTTGCCGGCACATCCCCAGTGGGGGTGTGCAAGAGGCAGCTGGTCGATGTTTCTCTCTCATCGATGTTTCTATCTGTCTCCCTTCCTCTCTGTAAAAAATCAATATAATATATTTTTTAAAAATCAATTTGCCATGAACATCATAAGAATAAATATTTCACTCACAATTCGGGTGTTCTTGAATATTTTCCGTCGAAAATTCTCACGAAAGAGATGATTTTTTTAAAGCACCTATAGACGCTTATGGCGTACAAAGGGTAAGAACATAATTGAAACACCAAGAGGAGCCTTGGCTGGTGTGGCTCAGTGGATAGACCACCGGCCTCAGACTGAAGGGACCGGGGCTCCATTTTGGTCCAGGGCTCATGTCTGGATTTCGGGCTCAGCCCCCAGCAGGGGGCGTGCAGGAGGCAGCCAATCAGGATTCTCTCTCAGCACTGATGTTTCTATTTCTCTCTCCCTCTCCCTTCCTCTCTGAAGTCAATAAAAATGAGTTTAAGAAGAAAAGAAAAATGTAACCGGATGACTGCTTGTTATTGGCTTTAAAACGCAGAAGCCATGGGCACGTGGTAGTATGCGGGCTTCCGTTCAGCACGGCTCTGCTTGTGACATGCAATCATGTTCCTATTTTAGCTGTGAGAGCAGAGAAGTGACTAAAAGTCTGAGTGAGAGCAACAGTTCTGAGGAAGCAGGCGCCACGGACAGGCGTGGCCACGGAGCGGCCACGGAGCGGCCACGGAGCGGCCACGGGGCGGACACGGAGCGGACACGGAGCGGACACACGCGATCGCCGAGAGCGAGGGCCCGCTGTTCGGCAGCACCGCTGTCGGGAAGGCAGGTTTATTCCAAGAGGACAACCAGCCAGCCTCCGCGGAGCGGCCTGTCTCCTAGGAGACCGAGCCCTCAGCCCTGCTCACCACGGGCGTGTTTAAAGGCACACGTATTTTTTATCCTAACAGACCCGGCCAGCGTGCCGTCACAATGCAGGGTGTACGAACCTTTTTAAAAAAATAAATAATAATAAAGCCACCATCCTGGCCATAAAAACAAACCTCCCGTCATCCCGACCCACACGGAGATGGGGCAGCAGGGCCCGGGTGCCACATGGAGCTGCTGTGTGAAGGGACGTGGCTGAGCAGCTGAGAGCGGCGGTTCTGTCTGAACCGCCTCAGTCCCCACCCTGAGGCCTGCACCCCATCCTGTCCCCGCACTGAGCCCCACACTCCGTCCCCTCCCCGAGGCCCGCACCCCGTCCGCACCTCGAGGCCCGCACCCCATCCCCACTCCGTCCCCACCCCATCCCCTCCCCGAGGCGCGCACCCCATCCGCACCCCGAGGCCCGCACCCTGTCCCCATCCTGTCCCCTCCCCGAGGCCCCCACCTTGTCCCCATCCCGTCCGCACCCCGAGGCCCACACCCCGTCCCCTCCCCAAGGCCCACACCTGTCCCACCCCTGCCCCCGAGGCCCACACCCCGTCCCCACCCCGTCCCGTCCCCGCAGAGTGCACCGGCCCTCAGGTGCGTTGGGGTGAAGCCTAAGCCCGTGCGTACACGGTGTGGGAGCGTAAGGTCCCGGACGGCACATTGCAGACGGAGGACGCACGGGGAGAAGAACGCGGGCGGCCACGCTGCAGCCACCAGTGGAGGACAAGGCGGTGACGGCCCAGGAGCCGGCCGCCCCGCACGCCTGCCCGGCTCTCTCCTGGCCCCGACCCCGGGCGGGAGAACCCGCTCACACGGACAGAGGGACAGGCGCCGGGCGTGTCGCACACGGAGTGCAGGCCCCGGGGCGGCGGCACAGGGAACCGCCACGGCCGCCGGGTCACGGCCGCTGAGGGGATGTCAGGGCAGCGGTGAGCGCCAGCCTCCCGGGTGCGCCTTCCCGGAAACCACGCTGACAGGCACACGGGAGACCTCTGACAGCCCCGTGGCCGTCCGGACATTCCGGTCCGGAAACGTCTCCCGAGGAAACCGGTGGCTGGCCGGGGAAATGCGCCCGAGCGTGTGTGTGTGTGTGTGTGTGTGTGCATGCGCATGTGTGTGTGTATGCGTGCATGTGTGTGTGTGCGCGCGCATGTGTGTGTATGTATGTGTGTATGTATGCGTGCATGTGTGTATGCGTGTATGTGTGTGTGTGCATGCATGGGTGTGTGTGCTTGTGTGTGTGTGCGTGTGTATGTGTGTGTGTGTGTGTGTGTGTGTGCCCGCCGGCCCGGGCACTGCTCCCGCCACCGTTGCCCGCCTCGCGGTGCCGCCCGGGACACACCTCGCAGCGGCCAGACCGTGTCACCACACGGCCGAGGAGCGCTGCCCTCAGGCTGTCCCTCTGTGTAAGCACCTGGGGCTGGTCCCGTCACGTATGAGTGTCCATGTGGGCATGTAAAGAACATGGGAGAACACGAAAGTTAACCTACCTGGGCGGTCCCCATGCTGGCCGGGGGTGAGGGCCACGGGTGCGGGCCGGGGTGCGGGCCGGGTGCGGGCGAGGGCGGTCGCCGGCAGCCGCTGGGAACCGGGAGCTACGGCCGAGCCTCAGACGGCGGGAGGGCCTAGGGCGGGAAGGGACAGAAACGGGAGAATTGATAAACAGGATCGATAACCTCCCCGGAGGCGGGGGGGGGGGGGGGGGGGAGGGGTTGGGGTGGGGGGAGACAGATCCACACCCAACCAGTGACGGCAGGCGATCACGCCCTCACCAGGAGCAACAGCCCGGCCAGGGCCCTACGTCACGGGCAGCCCGCACACGTTATGAGAGAGCTCGGATCTCTGGCAGCTGGAATTGACAGCACACAGGCCTCACAGCCTGAGGATTCTCCGGCCCAGAGAGAAGAAAGCCCACGGCGCCCACGGCCACTGCTCCCCACGGCCCCACGGCCACTGCTCCCCACGGCGCCCACGGCCACTGCTCCCCACGGCCCCACGGCCACTGCTCCCCACGGCCCCACGGCCACTGCTCCCCACGGCGCCCACGGCCACTGCTCCCCACAGCCCCACGGCCACTGCTCCCCACAGCCCCACGGCCACTGCTCCCCACGGCCCCACGGCCACTGCTCCCCACGGCCCCATGGCCACTGCTCCCCACAGCACCCACGGCCACCGCTCCCCACGGTGCCCACGGCCACCGCTCCCCGTGCACTGAGAAGCGGCGTCGGCGAGCGGCGGCCAGGCCGCGGGGACCGGCAGACCACGGAGCAGGAACGACGTTCGGGGTGTAAACAGCTGCTCCTGTGTCTCCAGGAAAGGGCGCCACGCCCAGAGGAAGCTGCGTGGGACCTGAGAGGAAGGAGTGGTCGTAGGACACGTGGTGAGTTATAAAACGCGCTGCTCCCGGCCCGAGGCTACGGAGCACTGAACCACCGTCTCCCCTAAAATGCAGGGGTTCCCAGGCAGGGCACACGCCCAGGTGCGGGGTTCAGTGCCACGTCAGGGCGCTTACCGGAGGCAGCGGATGGACGTTTCTCTCTCTCATCAATGTTCTATCTCCCTCTGCCTCTCCCTTCCTCTCTCTCTTTCTCAAATCGATTAAATAATATATATATATATATTTTTAATTTTTTACAGAGAGGAAGGGAGAGGGATAGAGAGTTAGAAACATCGATGAGAGAATCATCGATAGCTGCCTCCTGCACACCCCCTACTGGGGATGTGCCCGCAACCAAGGTACATGCCCTTGACCGGAATCGAACCTGGGACCCTTCAGTCCGCAGGCCGACGCTCTATCCACTGAGCCAAACCCGTTTCGGCTATTTTTTTTTTTTAAAGGAGAAATGTGTTACTTATTCCAATCCTTGTAGCTCCTCTGAGTCTCAGGTCTCTCTGCTTGCATCCTCGGGGTTCGTTCTCCTGCTCAGAGAGACCCCGCTTTTCTCCCCACGTGGTCTCCGTGGGTAAACCTCCACGGCCTCGCAGGTCTAAGTGTCTGCATTTTGCCCTCAACGCTGAGTGACGGACGAGGCACAGGATTCGAGACGCTGGCAGCTGTTCCCAGAGCCACGCTGCGCGGACCGTCCCGGGAGCAGTTCCGTCCCCGAGCACTACAGACTCGCTCCTGCCCGGAGGCCACGCTCCACGGGAGAGGCCCGGGAGCTGCGTGTCACCGTGCTCCTTCCGGCCCAGCGGGGGGCCCAGCGGGGGCACAGCGCTTCAACCTGAAAACAGCCTTCCTCCCGTTTGGGGGAATGGCCAGCCATCTTATCTCAGATACCGATTCACGGCCTTCCTGCCGATGGCCTCCTCCTGAGGCGTTTATTGGGGAATCTCCTCCCGGGCGGGGCCACTCGCTCAGTCGCTCGCCCTGCGGCTTCGTGGCCTCCCGTGGGCGTGTCTGCTGTCAATCCCAGGACCGTCTTCAACTCGACCTTCTGGCTCACTCGCTTTCTCAGCTATGTCTTGAGTTTCCATTTCAAGGGCTATCTATACTAATGAAAGGGTAGTATGCTAATTAGACCGGGTCAGCCGGACAAGCGTTTGCTTAGCCTCCTAATGAATGACCAAAAAGATCACCCGCAGCACCAATGCACCTGACCGCGCTCCGCCTCCAGTGCTGCGAGAATCCTGCCATCAGCTTACACACGCAGAGTCACAGAGCGGATCAGACGGAGGGGTCTGTTTTTAAGAGTTTTCTCTGCCTCACAAGGTACGCTGGGCGGGGGCAGGTCCCGGACAGCCTGCGGGTCAGGCCAGGGTTTCAGAGACAGAGACTGACAGAGACAGAGACAGAGACAGAGACAAACAGAACGAAGACAGAGACAAGGACAGAGATGAACAGAGACAGAGACAGAGGTGGACAGAGATGGACAGACAGAGACAAACAGAAACAAAGACAGACAGAGACAGGGACAGACAGAAACAAAGACAGAGACAGAGATGTAGACCGACAGAGACAGGAACAGACAGACACGGACAGACAGAAACGGACAGAGACAGAACAAACAGAAACAAAGACAGACAGAGACAGGGACAGAGGTGGACAGGTGTCTCTGGCACTAAGGAGGTCACTCCCAATCCTGGGGACCCGATGAGACGCCGCCCAAAGGTGTTTGCAGGCTGGGCCCTGCTGACCTCACGCCCACAACAGGAACCGCAGGCCTTGCAGGCGGGGGGGGGGGGGGGGGGGGGGGGGGGGGCGGGGGGAAGGTGTTTGCAGACAAGTGGGGCCCGGCTGTGCCCGTGAGCCCCTGGCCACTGGCCGCTGACCACGAGGCCGGGAGCCCCGAGGGTCCCCGAGAAGACGCACACATGCAGAGACGAGGGCCCAGGGTCTTCCTGATGGGCCGCCTGGGGCAACCAGGGGCCTGCGGGGCGGGGGGGCGGGGGGGCAGAACCACAGGAGAAAATCCCCCAAATTCAAGGGAAGCAGCCGCTGGAGCTGGGAGGGCGGGGCTGATAAATGGGAATCGCAAGCCAGCCCCACCCCCCACCCCCCACCCCAACTCGGGGCTGGGACGCAACCCCACGCCACAGGGAGCGGGACACAGACCCCGAGAGGGACGGCCGCACGGCGGCTCTGGGCCCAGGCCCGTGGACTCGGGCTCTGGCGGTAAAATTAGATCCATGTGGGAATACACATATTTTTAGTCACCCAGGGCTGCGCGCGTTCCCACTCACAGATGTTACAGGATGCTCCTCGGAGCAGCGGCCGCGGGGAGGAGCGTGGGTAAGCCGGGCCCTGTGGGGAGGAGCCGGCGCTCAGGGAGGCAGCCAGGGGAGTGGGTCACCGGGGACCCGCAGCCACAGCTAAAAATAACGGGCTCCGCCCGCAGCCTCTCACCCCGGGTGCGGCAGGGCCGGTCCCGCCCTGCAGGGAGGACTCGGTGCAGAGACACGGGTCCGACGGGAGACCCACGCCCCCACGTCAGGGGAGATGCAAAGATTCTCGGCAAAACAGCAGCACCCGGAGGCCTCCGTGCGTCCCCACGGAGCTTCACGCCCACCTGGAAAAGGGCTCCGTCCGAGCATCGCTGCTTTTGAAATACTTTTATTGGTTTTTAGAGAGCGAGAAGGAGAAGGCTGGAGAGTCAGAAACATGGATGAGACAGGAACGTCATGGACCGGCTGCCTCCTGCGCCCCCCACACTGGGGATGCAGCCTGCAGCCCAGGCCTGTGCCCTGACCGGGAATCAAACCAGAATATGGGCACACACTGGGAAGCGCAGTTTCTCAATTTGTGACGGAGATTCTAAACCTGTGGTCGGCAAACTCCTTAGTCAGCGGAGCCAAATACCAACAGCACAACGATTGACGTTTCTTTGGGGAGCCACATTTTTTAAACTTAAACTTCTTCCAACGACACTTCCTCAAAACAGACTTGCCCAGGCCGTGGTATTTTGTGGAAGAGCCACACTCAAGGGGCCAAAGAGCCGCATGTGGCTCGCGAGCCGCAGTTTGCCAACCATAGTTCTAAATGATTAAAAAAAAAAAAAGAAAAGTTTTACTTCTCCGAAACTGGTTTGGCTCAGTGGATAGATCGTCAGCCTGCGGACTGAAGGGTCCCAGGTTCAATTTGGGTCAAGGGCATGTACCTTGGTTACAGGAGGCAGCTGATCGATGTTTCTCTCTCATCAATGTTTCTAACTCTCTATCCCTCTTCCTTCCTCTCTGTAAAAAATCAATAAAAAATATATATATATATTTTTTTAAAAAAAGATCTGCTTCACTCCCTCACCGCTCTTAGCGTGCAGCACGGAGCCTAACACAGACAAGTCTTGTATGTCAGCGGGGAGGAAGGGCAGGACAGAGAGACGTTACACTGAACTGGGAAAGTGTCTCCCCAGGAGACAGCCGCCCGTCCCTCAGGGTCCCCGTGGGTGCGCCCTCCTCCTCGGCGAGAAGCAGAGCCCGCGGCCCGGGTTCCTCACTGCACTGCCCGGGAGGCAGCTCCGCTCCGAGCAGATGCAACGTAAGCGCTTTGCTGCCGCAATGACCCTCCGTTCCTGGAACCCCTTCGGGAATAACTGTTTTATTAATTAGACGATAACTCCATTATATCATCTTTCAATTATGTTAAAAGCAAGGACTTGGAAAGGGGCAGTGATTTCCACCCATTTGTTACTGTCATTACCTCTGCCCACTGGGCGGGGGCTCTGGGCCGGCCTTCCCGGGCCCCACCTGGGACACCCGCCAGACTCCGGGCAGAGAGGCCGCTTCTCCTCACGCAGCCGGGGAGGGGAGGGCGTGTGAGACCGCGGAAGAATGATGTGCGAGCATCACTCAAACTCCTTCCCAGACCTATCTATCCTGAAAAAGCACCTGTGAAAATTAAAATGAGAAAATTAATTTCCTTAAAACTCCTGTATCTTGTTCTCCATTTAAAAAAAATATTCAGCCCCGGTCCGTTTGGCTGAGTGGATAGAGCACCAGCCTGCGGACTGAAGGGTCCCGGGTTCGATTCTGGTCAAGGGCACGTGCCTGGGTTGTGGGCTTGATCCTCAGTGGAGGGTGTTCAGGAGGCAGCCAATCAATGATTCCCCCTCGTCATTAATGCTTCTATCTCTCTCTTCCTCTCCCTTCCTCTCTGAAATCAATAAAAATATATTTAAAAAAACAAACATTGAGCCCAGCCAGTGTGGCTCAGTGGTTGAGCATCAGCCTGTGTACCAGGAGGCCTCAGTTTGATTCCTGGTCAGGGCACATGCCCAGGTTGCAGGCTCCATCCTCAGTAGGGACTGTGCAGGAGGCAGCTGATCAATGATTGTCATCATTGATGTGTGTCTCTCTCTCCCTCTTTGAAATCAATAAAAATATATTTTAAAAAAAACTTGGTGCATTTAAGAGTAAGCATCTCAGTTCTGTGAGAAGTGATGACGGAACCATGCCAAAAATCCTAAAATCAGAGTCGGGAAGGCCTGTAGAGGGCGGTCTCACGCCTAGCACATCATGTCAGTTACTCCAGGCAGGAAGTACAGCTCCTTCACCACCTCAGCAGAGGAGGAAGATTTTCCCCTTGCCCAGCAACAAGCCCAGCCAATGGAAACAGTGCAGCTCAGCCAATGAGAAGCCATCGTCCCCTGCCGTCTAACTTTCCTCCAGTGAAGGTTCCTTTTCCTGTTGCAGCGACTTCCTGTCTCACCCTCTGTTCTACAAAAGCCCACTGGCCTGTGTCTCACACACACACACACACATGCACACACACACACACACTGCTGGCTGGATGAGATGCTGGCCTAAATCTTCTCACAAAGCCCATCGCCCTTCTCCGAGCGTCCTGCTCAATCCTGGTCATTAACCGTGCGAAGAAACAGGTAATAAAACAAATAAAACCGCGCCGTGGTCAGAAACGGGCCATAAAACAAATTCCCTTTCCTCGTACAAACGTCCAGAAACGGAGTCTGTCTTTGAACCAGCTTTGTAAACTCCGGACACAGTCCTCGGCGACGGTGTCCCTCTGGACAGACAACAGCACAGGGTCATCTGAAGCCAGAGAACAAAGACTACGCCAGGGCACGCAAACGCAGTGCCCACCTGCACAGCGTCCTCGCCGAGTCCCAGGAGCAGGGGGAGGTGGTCTGTGCTGTTTCCAGCCTTGAGGAGCGGCCGGCCGGAAGGCCCCTCGGCGGCGCAGGCGGGCGCAGGGATGGTCCGGACTCGGTACTTCACCAGGTGGGGCGGCCGGGGAGGGTGGCACGCGCAGGGCCAGGCTGCCTCGGCCATGGGATTATTTCACAGTCCAGTTGTCTCCTAGGAAAAGCAGCCCTGGGGCGGCGCCTGAGGGGGAGGGGAGGGGAGCAGCTGCGCCCAGTGCGGTGATGGACTGCATCCCTGTGGCCGGCTCAGTGAGGAGCTCAGCAAACAGCACGGAGCCACCGGCACACCCTGAGGTGCCTGGGGTGCGACCTTATTTCTTTTTTCCTCTTTTTTATAATGAGCTTCTGTCCGAACAAACGCTGGGTAAGAACGCTCTTCCTTTATTTTTGTTTACTGACTTTGTTAATCCTCACCCGAGGGTATTTTCCCATTGGCTTTTAGAGAGTGGAAGCAAGAGGGCGAGATCGAGAGAAACATCGATGTGAGAGAAACACATCGACGGGTTGCCACCTACACGAGCCCCGACCAGGGCCTGGGCCAGGGAACAGCCTGCAATAGAGGCACGTGCCCTGACCGGATTCGAACCCGGGACTTGTGGGTCGGCAGGCCGAGGCTCTATCCACTGAACCACACAGGCCAGGGCCCCACCTTATCTCTCGTCACCTGAGAGCTGATCAGGGAGAGAGACCCCCAAAGTGCCCTGGAGGAGGTCTAAGAGACACTCACGGGCCCTTGCATGCCTCCGGCAGGGTGTGCGTGGAGACAAGCTCCGCACGGAGCACGGAGAAGCCGGGACCCTCCGCGGAGACACGGCGGGTCACGGGAGCGGGGGGATGAGGCGGCGGCTGGGGGACCCGCACGCAACCTGTAATCCACCCGGTGACACGCGTGGGGCGGAACGTGTTTGTGTCCCGACTATCTCATTAAGACTTTATTTTTTTAAATATATTTTACTGACTTTTTACAGAAAGGAAGGGAGAGAGATAGAGAGCTAGAAACGTTGATGAGAGAGAAACATCGACCAGCTGCCTCTTGCACACCCCCTGCCGGGGATGTGCCTGCAACCAAGGTACATGCCCTTGGCCGGAATCGAACCTGGGACCTTTCAGTCCGCAGACCGACGCTCTATCCACTGAGCCAAACCGGCTTCAGCTCATTAAGACTTTAAATATTTGCCGAAACCAGTTTGGCTCAGTGGATAGAGCGTCGGTCTGCGGACTGAAAGGTCTCAGGTTTGATTCTGGTAACGGGCATGTGCATTGGTTGCGGGCACATCCCCGGTAGGGGGTGTGCAAGAGGCAGCTGGTCAATGTTTCTCTCTCATCTATGTTTCTGGCTCTCTGTCTCTCTACCTTCCTCTCTGTAAAAAAAAAAAAAAAAAAAAAAAAATCAATAAAATATATATTTTTTTTTAAAAAAAAAGACTTTAAATATTTTATCCAACATGAAAATTAAGTGGTGCCAAGAAACTCATCGCTGAGGGTGGCTGCGCTTAGAATATCGACTCACAGGGGCCGTCACGTCACGGCGGGTGAGGTGCTGGTAACGCGGCGGCAGGCAGGGGGAGCGCACCTGTCCTTTGTCATCGATTCCGGGTGCAGCCTGCAGCCCGGTGTTCGGGAGGAGGACTCGGCGGGGCGCCTGCGGACACAGCCCGCGCTTAGACCTTAACTGAGTCCCAGCGCGCAGGAGCGGGCCCGCCTGCCTCCTGAGTGACAGCAGTGTGACCGCCTAAATGTGTTCAGTGCTCCCCAGACACACAACTGTAGCACGAGAGCGGGTTAAATAATTTACCGCAGAAGATGCTAGCAAACGCATGCCAGTTCTCAGGGGGAAGGGGGTCTGAGGGGTGCGGGAAGAGACAGGACAAAAATCTTACACTATGGATGGAGACAGTGGTGGGGGTAAGGGCATGGGGTGTGGTGGGGAAGCAGGTGGAGGGGAGCTATGCGGGAGGGAGGAACACCTGAGGTAATCTGAACAATAAAGACTTATTATATAAAATAAAAATAAGAAATTAAAAAGAAAGAAAGAAAAAACACATATGCCAAGCAATGGGGCTGTAGTTCCCGTAGCAACCATTAGGGGGCCCTTGACCCATTCCGCCTGGGGTAGGGGTGTCGAACTCAATCAGAGAAGGGGCCAAAATCTAAAATCCAGCCTAAATCGCGGGCCGAATGGTTTACTGAACAGTCATAAACTGACAATGTCATAAACTGACAGCGGAGTGCAGTGATGACAGCGCGGTGCGGGCCACATTGCAAGGCCCGGCGGGCTGGATTTGGCCCGCGGGCCTTGTGTTTGACACATGTGGCCTGGGGGCTGGGGATGGGCTGGGGATGGCTCCACAGAGCACCTTCACTCCTTCACCTGCATGTCCGTGTCCGGGTGCACCCTGCGTCCCCATGCACACCCTCCCCGCGTGTCCCCGCTCCCCGGCCATCGCCCCTCCGTCCCCCGTGGAGCAGACGTGGCACTCCGGGGACACGCGGGTTCTGAGAGCCTGAGCCCTAGCGTGTAATTGCACCCTTCATCTCCGCTGGCGCGTCCCCAGGGCTCTCCCATCTCCGTACGTGTTTGCGGTTTCCGGCTCTTCACTGCAAACCAAGTGAGGCGGCGATGGCGGCGTGGGCCAACACCCGTGCTGCCTCCCACACCGCATCAGAATTACAGCTGAAAGACACAGCCCCCGAGACTGGCGTGGCTCAGCGGGTAGAGCGTCGGCCTGCGGACTGAAGGGTCCCGGGTTCGATTCCGGTCAAGGGCATGCACCTTGGTTGCGGGCACATCCCCAGTAGGGGGTGTGCAGGAGGCAGCTGGTCAATGATTCTCTCTCATCCATGTTTCTAACTCTCTATCCCTCTCCCTTCCTCTCTGTAAGAAACCAATAAAAATATATTTTTTAAAAAGACAGCTTTATTAAAAACAAAACACGAAAATAAAATAAAAGACAGAACCACCATCCTCCAGAGCCGCTGGGGAGCTGGCTGAGGGGCAGGCCACACTGGAGAGGTAGAGGAGAAAGCAGCCGAGCCAGGGAGGAGGTGAGGGGCAGAGCAGGCTGAGCCGCACCCCCGTGGGCCACATTTCCCATCAGGAGCGAGGTCATCTCTGCAGAGGCCGCCCGCCCGGAGGAGCGAGGACCCAGCCCACACCAGCCCAGCCAGGCTCCCGGAGCTGGGAAGAGAAGCCCCTCGGACAGGAAGAACCACGTCCAGGGTTTTTAGACGATGTGGCTGCTGGGAGCTGCAGGCGGCTGAAAGCGAGGGCAGGTGCACAGAGGAAGCCGCGCGGGAGGGAGTCTGTGACCGGGGTCACCGTTAGGTCATCGCCGTCATCGCCACTGAGCCCGCCAGCTTTGAGCAGCCCCGAGCGCCGTGTGGTTGGACCGAGCGCTGGCCCCGGCAGCCACACGGCCTGGCCAGAAAGCAGTGCGGTGGCCAATGCTGGCAGCCGCTCCCACCCACAGCGTGGGCCGGGCCTGGGCAGCGTCCGAGGTCGGAGAGCCAGGGGGTCCCGGCATTCCTGTTCTTCGCGAGGGGACCGGCCTCATGTGCCCGGGGAGCATCTCCTCTGGGTCAGTGGGCCCGGCGCACCGCTGCCCTGGCCGGCGCCCAGGGGCCAGAACGCTCTCCGACGCAGCTCCGGGCGTTTCAGAGCCGGACACGCAGCCTGCAGAGCCGGAGGTGGCTGGGCGGACGAGGAGAAAATGCGAGGCGGGGAGAAGCGAGACCGGCGGGAGGTCTCGGGACAGGCTGAAGGGGACGGCCGGAGAGGACGGCTGGAGAGGACAGCCGGAGAGGACGGCCAGAGCGGACAGCAGGAGGGGACGGCCGGAGAGGACAGCAGAGGGGACAGCAGGAGGGGACGGCCGGAGGGGACAGACTGGAGGGGACAGCCGGAGGGGACAGGCTGGAGGGGACAGCAGAGGTGACAGCCGGAGGGGACGGCCGGAGGGGACGGCCGGAGGGGACGGCCGGAGGGGACAGCCGGAGGGGACGGCCGGAGGGAATGGCCGGAGGGGACAGCCGGAGGGGACGGCCGGAGGGGACAGCCAGAGGGGACAGCCAGAGGGGACGGCCGGAGGGGACGGCCGGAGGGGACGGCCGGAGGGGACGGCCGGAGGGGACAGCCAGAGGGGACAGCCAGAGGGGACGGCCGGAGAGGACGGCCGGAGGGGACAGCCGGAGGGGACGGCCGGAGGGGACAGGCTGGAGGGGACGGCCGGAGGGGACGGCCGGAGGGGACGGCCGGAGGGGACGGCCGGAGGGGACAGCCAGAGGGGACAGCCGGAGGGGACGGCCGGAGGGGACAGCCAGAGGGGACAGCCAGAGGGGACGGCCGGAGAGGACGGCCGGAGGGGACAGCCGGAGGGGACGGCCGGAGGGGACAGGCTGGAGGGGACAGCCAGAGGGGACGGCCGGAGGGGACGGCCGGAGAGGACGGCCGGAGGGGACGGCCGGAGGGGACGGCCGGAGGGGACAGCTGGAGGGGACAGCCGGAGGGGACAGCAAAGGGGACAGCCGGAGGGGACGGCCGGAGGGGACAGCCGGAGGGGACGGCCGGAGGGGACGGCCGGAGGGGACGGCCGGAGAGGACGGCCGGAGGGGACGGCCGGAGGGGACAGCCGGAGGGGACAGCTGGAGGGGACATAAGAGGGGACAGCCGGAGGGGACAGCAGAGGGGACAGCCGGAGGGGACGGCGGAGGGGACAGCAGAGGGGACGGCCGGAGGGGACAGCCGGAGAGGTCGGCCGGAGGGGACAGCCGGAGGGAACAGCCAGAGGGGACGGCGGAGGGGACGGCCGGAGGGGACGACCAGAAGGGACAGCTGGAGGGGACAGCCGGAGGGGACGGCCGGAGGGGACAGGCTGGAGGGGACAGCCGGAGGGGACGGCCGGAGAGGACAGCCGGAGGGGACGGCCGGAGGGGACAGCCGGAGGGGACGGCCGGAGGGGACAGCTGGAGGGGACAGCAGAGGGGACAGCCGGAGGGGACAGCAAAGGGGACGGCCGGAGGGGACGGCCGGAGGGGACGGCCGGAGGGGACAGCAGAGGGGACAGCCGGAGGGGACGGCCGGAGAGGACAGCCGGAGGGGACGGCCGGAGGGGACAGCCGGAGGGGACGGCCAGAGGGGACAGCCGGAGGGGACGGCCGGAGGGGACGGCCGGAGGGGACAGCCGGAGAGGACAGCCGGAGGGGACGGCCGGAGAGGACAGCCGGAGGGGACGGCCGGAGGGGACAGCCGGAGGAGACGGCCAGAGAGGACGGCCGGAGGGGACAGCCGGAGGGGACGGCCAGAAGGGACAGCCGGAGGGGACAGCCGGAGGGGACGGCCGGAGGGGACGGCCGGAGGGGACAGCTGGAGGGGACGGCCGGAGGGGACGGCCGGAGGGGACAGCAGAGGGGACAGCCGGAGGGGACAGCAGAGGGGACAGCCGGCGACAGTCGTCCCAAGTTCGGCACAGCGGGCGCGGTGCTGTGTGTCGGTCGGGAATGGCAGGCGCCTCTCCTCTAGGCCATGTGCCAGCTCCCGAGGAGGCGTCTCCGCGACGGGAGGCAGGGGTCCCGCCGAGAGGACACTGAGCCTGCGGCCCTCCACTCGTCCGCACCCTCGAGTGTGCGGGAGGGGAAACTGAGGCCCGAGGGGGGGCAGGGCCGCCGAGCAGCAGGTCCCAGAGCAGCCAGCGCCACGGCGGACTCAGCGGCGGGGAAGCAGGAGGAAGGACAGGGAAGCCCAGGCGGCTGCGGCTCTGTGGCCACGGCTCTGTGGCCACGGCTCTGCTGGCCAGGCTCTGCTGGCCAGGCTCTGCTGGCCACGGCTCTGTGGCCACGGCTCTGCTGGCCACGGCTCTGCTGGCCACAGCTCTGTGGCCACGGCTCTGTGGCCACGGCTCTGCTGACAGCGAGACCCCGGGCGCCACGCACAGGCCCCACCCCCGCGGGAGCACCTGGCCTGTACCTGCACCCAGCCCCGCACGCCCACTCAGCATCTCCCAGCACACGGGGGGAAGTCCACGGAGAGGAAGGCCACAGGCGACTGGGATTCCTCCCGAGGGCTCCTCCGCCCGCACGCTGGGCAGCCACGGCAGGACCCACTGGGGGAGGTCATTGACGGAGGGCGCTCTGCCTCTCCTTCCACCGGAGCACGGTCAGCTGCCCCCCCGGGACTGCCCCCCCCGGGGCCTCCTCCCCGGAGCCTGGACCCGCACCCGGCCCCCCTCCCCCGGAGCCTGGACCCGCACCCGGCCCCCCTCCCCCGGAGCCTGGACCCGCACCCGGCCCCCCTCCCCCGGCGCCTGGACCCGCACCCGGCCCCCCTCCCCCGGCGCCTGGACCCGCACCCAGGCCCCCCGCCCCCGGAGCCTGGACCCGCACCCAGGCCCCCCGCCCCCGGAGCCTGGACCCGCACCCAGGCCCCCCGCCCCCGGAGCCTGGACCCGCACCCGGCCCCCCTCCCCCGGAGCCTGGACCCGCACCCGGCCCCCCGCCCCCGGAACCTGGACCCGCACCCGGCCCCCCTCCCCCGGCGCCTGGACCCGCACCCAGGCCCCCCGCCCCCGGAGCCTGGACCCGCACCCGGCCCCCCTCCCCCGGCGCCTGGACCCGCACCCAGGCCCCCCGCCCCCGGAGCCTGGACCCGCACCCGGCCCCCCTCCCCCGGAGCCTGGACCCGCACCCGGCCCCCCTCCCCCGGCGCCTGGACCCGCACCCAGGCCCCCCTCGCCCAGCACCGTGGTCAGAGTCACAGGCCGGGAACGGGGACGAGCAGCCCGGGGCCTGGGCCTGGCGCCGGAGGAAACCCCACGAGGCCGTGGCTGTGACTCAGCTCCGGGGGGAGCGAATACAGAAACGGAACGGCGAGCAGATGGCAGGCCGGGCGGCGCGGCAGGCAGCGCCCGTGGGTGCCCGGGGGCTCGGCCACCAGATGCACACAAAGGAAGCAGGGCTGTTGCCACAGCAACCGTAGCCAAGGCCCAGGAAACAGGACCGGCACGGCTCCCCAGACGCGGGAGCCCCAGGGATGGAGCCGGAGGGATGGGCGCAGGGAGCTCCGGGGAGGGGCGCTCCGGGCGGACACGGCTGAGGTGCGCGGCCTCGGTGTCCTCAATGCGCTGCACAGCCCGCCTGCCGCGCCTCGGTGGCTGCCGGACAGAGGCCAGGGTTCCAGACAGAGCCCTTCCGGGGGGCACGCTGTCCTGCCCTCTCCCAGGGCAGGGCGGGGGCCAGTGGCCACGCCGACTTCGCTGCTCCCCGGCCTGGGCCAGGCCACACGAACCCCGGTCCGCGTCTCCCCAGGCTGTCCGTCCCAACACTCACACAGACGTGCCTTTCTCCTGAGTGTGTGTGTGTGTGTTTGGTGTGTGCTGTGTGTGTATGTGTGTGTTTGGTGAGTGCTGTGTGTGTGTATGTGTATGTGCTGTGTGTGTGTGTTTGGTGGGTGCTGTGTGTGTGTATGTGTGTGTTTGGTGAGTGCTGTGTGTATGTGTATGTGCTGTGTGTGTGTGTGTGTTTGGCAAGTGCTGTG
The DNA here is from genome assembly GCF_964339955.1 of Pipistrellus hanaki. NCBI lineage: Eukaryota > Metazoa > Chordata > Mammalia > Chiroptera > Vespertilionidae > Pipistrellus > Pipistrellus hanaki. The sequence goes on from NC_140505.1 coordinate 1,603,514, forward strand.
TGTGTGTGTTTGGTGTGAGTGTGTATGTTTGGTGTGTGTGTGATTGGTGAGTGCTGTGTGTGTGTATGTGTGTGTTTGGCGAGGGCTGTGTGTGTGTTTCTCATTGTGAAGTTCTGATGTGAGACCCCCTGCGTCTCAGGCAGACTGCTAGACTGAAAAGAGGACCATTGGAGAGGGGTGAAAGGGCTGGCAGGCCGGGCACCGTCCCCGTGCGCCAAGGTGGCGGGTTCCATCCCGGTCATGGCACACAGGCAGCAACCAGCGAATGGATCGATGAGTGGAACAGCAAATGGACATCGCTCTCCTTCTCCCTCTCCCTCTCTCTCTCTAAGCAACACATTCTTTTTAAGTTGATTTGCCAGAAAAGCGGGAAACATACTAGCACCTCACCAATACAGTTCTCTCTGAAGTCAAAGCACATTACCAGCCTGTGTGCCCGCTGAGCTCGAGGGGGCGCGTGTGCTGGGGGACAGGCCGTTTCTGGAGACAGGACCATCTGGGGGGCAGGGGAAAGCTGGGCGTGGGCCCCGGCACACGGCCCCCACTGGACCTCTGCCCGCCATTCTGCCCTTCGGCCTCCAGGACTCAAGCCCATGCCACCTCCACAATGTGAGGAGGTGATGAGATTACCGCCTCCCCTCCCCCCTCCCAGGCCAGCGGAGCTCCGAGAGTCCGGGTCACATCCAGGGCAGGCAGCCCGCGCCCGTCCGCGCACGCCCGCCATCGGCCGGCGGGGCCCAGCCCGGGTGGGGAGACAGAGCTGCGGGGGGACACGGCGGGAGACGCCGCAGACAGGCGAGAACAGCCCTGGCCTTGGCCTCGGTGATTTCTAAACATGCTTTTACTGATGTCAGAGAGAGGGAGGCAGAGGGAGAGAGAGAAACATCCATGAAGAGGGAGAATCGTGGATCGGCTGCCTCCTGCACGCCCCACACTGGGGATCGAGCCCCGAACCCCGGCATGTGCCCGGACCGGGAATCGAACCGGCAGCCTCGCGGTTCCTGGGCAGACGCGCACCCACGGAGCCAGCTGGCCGGGCCCGGAAGTGGCCTTTAAGGGATGCTCACCGTGGGGCGGTCCCGGTGCGTCGAGCTCCTCGTTATGTAACGGCTCATTGGCTGATCCAGGGCCTTACGTAAGACGCTGTCAGGAACCGGTGCCTCCTGCTCAGGGCCGGCCGGAGCCGGGCGCCGGCCGGGAGTCGGGGCGGCAGGGAGGGTCCTGAGGGAGGCGGGAGGCAGAGGGGGACGTGGACCAGCGCCCAGGTGGGTGGAGGATACTCAGGGGGAAGACTGGCACATGCCAAGGCCCGTGGCGCGGGGCAGGGAGCCGGGGCTGCAGACAGGCCGGCCGGGAGGGCAGTGTTTGGGGGCTGCGGCAGTGGGGGAGACCTGGGTCTGACAAAAGGCGCAGAACGCAGCCTGCGGGCACGCGGTGGCGAGGGCTCCGGAAGGTTCCCAGCAGCTGCGTGTGGGAAGGCTCCCGGGAGAGACTGGGGGCGGGGACCCAGCGGGGAGCGAGTGCTGCTAATTCGGGCGCCGGGGAGGGTGTGGCCGTGCCGGGTGCTCAGGGGGGGGTGCTGGGGCGGTTCCCCCATCCCCCTGCCCACGGTGAGGCCTGAACCACGGCGTGTCCACCTGAGCTCTCCCAGTGCCCTGGCCTCGGTCCCGGTGACACGTGACTGCGGGCCGGCTCTCCGGCCACACGCGAACACGGATCCAGGCGGGGACGGCGGGCCTGGTCTGGCAGACGGCAGGTCACGCGTGTTCTTATCTCGCATGTGTCTTTAAATCCTCTCAAATACACAAAAGGGCACCCATGCAAGCTAAGCCCAAACAGGGATCCACGCCCAAACCGTAGGTGACCGAGTTCCCACCCGGCGAGGCCCGGCAGGTCACCCGCCCGGCAGCCGCTCTGCTGCCCTCACTCCCATGCACCCTTCCCTTCCCTGCCCTCCCCACCTCCCTGTCCCCTCCCACCCCCACCCCCGTCCCCTCCCCGCTCCCCCCCCCGTCCCCTCCCCGTCCCCCGTCCCCTCCCCACCCCTCCAGTCCCCTCCCCGACCCCGCCCCCCCGACCCCTCCCCGCACCCTCCGCACCCACCCCGCCCCCCCCGGTCCCCTCCCCGCCCCCCCCGCCCCCTCCCCGCAACCCCTGTCCCCTCCCCGCCCCCCGACCCCGCCCCCACCCCGTACCCCCGTCCCCTCCCCCCGTCCCCTCCCCGCACCCCCGTCCCCTCCCCGCCCCCGTCCCCTCCCCCCCGTCCCCCGCCCCCCCATCCCCTCCCCGCCCCCCCGTCCCCTCCCCACCCCCCCAGTCCCCTCCCCGACCCCCCCGTCCCCTCCCCCCTCCGTCCCCTCCCCCCTCGTCCCCTCCCCACCCCCCTGTCCCCTCTCCACCCCCCATCCTCTCCCCACCCCTCACCCCATACCCCCCCTCCCACTGGGCCGCCCTTCCTCGCCCCCGGCTCACAGAACAGCGCGTCTCCGTGGCAGTCATCGCCCGGAATCAGAACCATCGTCTTAAACCTTTACCAGCTCAGTTATGTACCAGCTTAGTTAGCACCCCTTCCTCCGGCCGCAGCTCTCACTCGCCCAAACACGGAGCCGGCCCGAGCGCGGGCCCGGGGCTTACGGAGGGGGCACCCGTGGACGGGTCAGTCACCGGTCGCGCACACGCCCTCACCTGCACCGCGGTCCGTGCTCCGGGAATCCAGCCAGAGTGACCAATCGTTCCCGTCACCGAGCCGGTCCGCCCGGCCGAGTGCGCGTGTGCCTCCCGGCCACACAGCCCCCGGGCCACCAATGGCGTGGCCCAGGGCGCCTTCGTGGGCAGCGACGGAGGGAGCTGTGCCGCTAACCTGTGTCTGACAAGTGCACTGCCCTCCCAGGCCGGCATCGCAGCGGGAGACGGGGGGAAGAGGACGTGCGTCCCCGATGCCCGCAGGACCCTCCCTCTGTCCGTCCCGGGTACGGGGACACGGTCTGTGCAGGCCCCAGGGAGCGGGACCGGGCGGGATCCAGGAGCGGCTGGGGTCTGGGCTGCCGTGGCCTGTGCCGCAGCCACACGACCGGCCGTGACCCCAGGCCGCTCCCCACCCCCCCCACCCCCGGGGGCTCCTGTGTCGTGTTTGTGAGCGGGAGGTGCCCGTACTGACCCAGCCTCCGTGTCTCCTTTCTGGTGGCATCCACGGTGCCTGGTGCTCAGTCACGGCCCCGAGCTGTGGGGAGCGGCTCCAGTGTTGGGACAGGTGTGAGCCTCAAACTGAGGAGAGGGCACCATCCTCTCGTGGCAAAGCCACGTGCGAGGCCGAGCTCGGAGCACAAAGCCCGCCCAGCACCGTCACAGCCAAAGGCTGTGGTTGTACGCGTGACCTTCTGGCCCGGACCCGTGGCCCCACGTGGCTGCGTGACGTGGGCTGCGGGAGGTGCGGCAGGCAAACAAAGCCGGACCAGGTGCGTGTACTTGAGCAGATTTGAAACCCGTGAGGACGTTGTAAACACCTTGACCACGCCCTCACTGTGCCCTCGAGATCCGCTGTAAAACAGACTCGGCCTGCAGGCCGTGGCGCTGTCTCTCCATCAGAGAGCGCAGTGTCCCACCGGCCCAGCTTTATTCTCTCGTCTGTCTTTTCTCCGTCCTTCACCGCCCCCGCTCAGGCTCTCCATGGCCGAGCCGGCTCGGCACACATGGCGCCCAATGCCGAGCAGCAGGTCCAGGAAGGTGGACGGACGGACGGGAGGCCGTCCCCTGAGCCACCACCGGCTGCCCAGTCCCCCAACTCCCGGACCACGGGCCCCGCACCCAGACAGATGTCAATGCCAGCTGCAGCTGCTGGTGCTGGGCCCTGCCTGCCCCTCTGCTTGTCCTGTGCCCCCCGCCCCCACCCCCACCCGGGGGTTGTGCTTGTCAGCCTACTGGGTCCCTCCTTGGGGCGGGGGAGGGCAAGGACTGTGTCTCAGGGCCCATTCTGACCACCACCCATGGCCTGAGGGGGACACACCCAGCCTCGGGGCGGCCAGTGGGTGGAGTGTGGAGACGGGCCCAGGCCCACCTGTCACGTGACGAGACAGTGCCAGGGACGGTGCTGGCGCCCTGACCCTCCCCGCGCCTGCGGGAGCCGGGAGGGGCGGCCGGGGCCCCGGGGCTGGCCCAGTGGGGTCACGTCCTAAGCTGGCGGCCAGGCTGCCGCTCTGGGGAAAACTACCCGTGAGCCAGCGTCAGCGACAGCAGCCACGTGGAGACGGGAGAGGCCCAGGAAGCCAGGGGCAGGCGTGCATTTTTAGCCTCATGAGTCATCTGTGCAGCCTCCAGCGGGAAAACAAGGGCTGACGGGCGGGAGGTGGCCGAGCCGGGGAGTGCCGGGGAGGGGGCGACAGCGGTGCTGAGCCTGTCCCGGGCGCCTGGGGCGCAGGCCTGGCCCCCGCCCGCCCGCCCGTGAGGCCCGCCCGGCCTGGCCCGACGCTGGCACGGAGGCTGTGGGTCCGGCTGGCCGGGACACCTGTGCTGCCGGAGGGCGGAGGGAAGAGCGTCAGCTCAGTCGGAGGAAAGCGGCCCGGCCGGCGGAGGAGGCCCGGTTCCGGGCCGGCCATTCTCGGACACCGAATTTAGCCGAATTCCTTCTGCACGAGGCCGGCCGTTAACCTGGTGACACAGGGCATCCGCGCGTCATCGGGAAGTCGGAAGGCGGAGTCCCGTGGCGGCTGGGAGCCCGTCCTCGGCCACGTGGCCCATGCGGACGCCATCGCGGGCCACGGGGCCCATGCGGACGCACCCACGTGGGCCCACACTCCCGCCGCCTGGAGGGAGGGGGCAGGTGGGTGGCCAGGGATCCTTGCTGAAGTGACAACGCACTCGTGCCCTGGCCAGGGTGCTCAGCGGTTAGTGCGCCAGCCCGTGGCCCGAGGGGTCTCAGGTTCACGTCCCAGTCAAGGGCACGTACCTGGGTCGCAGGTGTGACCCCAGGCTCTGGTCGGGGTGTGTTCAGGAGGCAACCAATCGATGTTTCTCTCACATCCATGTCTGTCTGTCTGTCTCTCTCTCCCTCCCTGCCTTCCACCTCTCTAAGAATCAATAGGAAACATCTCTTCGGGCCGAGCTCCTTGCGTGAATCCTCTATAACGGTAATAACACGCATGCGCTAGGTTAGAAAGGGATTTAGGGCCTTTCTGTTGCCGTCCGTGCGTGACCCTGACCCCGACACAGACTCGTCACTCCTGTCTGTGCCTGGTTCCCGCACGGCAGGGGTGGCAGTCCGTCACCTGCTCCTCGGAGCTGATGCCTTGCCCAGGGCAGGTGGCACTTCTGTGCCTTAAAAATGTCTTACAGACCCATGTACGCCTCCGTCCTCGGCGAGACTGTAAAGATAGCGTCAAGTGCCGGCCGGCGTGCCTCAAGGTTTGAGCACGGACACACTCCCCTGGTCAGACGACAGGAGCTGGGGGACCCGGTCCCTCCTCCCGGAGGCGGAGGCAGACAGGGCTGGGGAAGCCGCCGAGGACCCACGGGGAGACCCGCCCTGACCGCACGCGGGGGCAGAACCAGCCTGCCCTGCCCCCGGCACTAATGAGGGCCTTGTCACGCCGCCCCGCCCCGGACAGTCCTCGGCTCCCGGCTGCCGGCGCCCCGCCTGAGAGACAGCCCTGCATGGTGACGGCCGTCAGCCGCACGCGGAACCGCCAGCCAGCGACGCCCGACCGGCCTGGGCTCCGTCACCACCTGCCACAGGCGCTGGACCGGAGGCGAACGCACCGGTGCAGAGAGAGAAAAACGAACGACTGCCGGTGGGTCTCGGCACCCGCAGGTGAGCACGGACCGGCCTGCTCCCAGCCACCCACTCGGCACCCACAGCCCCACCTGGCCCCGCGGGGGTGAGGAGCTGGGACACGGTGTCACGGAGCAGGCAGGCCAGCGGGCAGCACCAGGGCAGCGGTTTCACACCCAGACCCTACAGACCCTCCTGTGACCTTTAACCCAGGCTCTGCAGACCCCGCCTGTGACCTTAAACCCAGGCTCTGCAGACCCTCCCTGTGACCTTTAACCCAGGCTCTGCAGACCCCGCCTGTGACCTTTAACCCAGGCTCTGCAGACCCCGCCTGTGACGTTTAACCCAGGCTCTGCAGGCCCTCCTGTGACCTTTAACCCAGATCCTGTAGACCCCGCCTGTGACCTTTAACCCAGGCTCCGCAGACCCTCCTGTAGCCTTTAACCCAGGCTCTGCAGGCCCTCCTGTGACCTTTAACACAGACTCTGCAGACCCCGCCTGTGACCTTTAACCCAGGCTCCGCAGACCCTCCTGTAGCCTTTAACCCAGGCTCTGCAGGCCCTCCTGTGACCTTTAACACAGACTCTGCAGACCCCGCCTGTGACCTTTAACCCAGGCTCTGCAGACCCTTCTGTGACCTTTAACCCAGGCTCTGCAGGCCCTCCTGTGACATTTAACCCAGATCCTGCAGACCCTCCTGTGACCTTTAACCCAGGCTCTGCAGACCCTCCTGTGACCTCTAACCCAGGCTTCGTCAAACCCTCCTGTGACTTTAAACCAGTTACCTGACCTCGAGTCCTGGCACATGGTACTAGTAAGTGCCTGGTGAGCGCTGGTTATTATTGTGGAGGGGGGACCAACGTTAAAACATAAGCAAGTACAAGGGGGGAGGCGGAGATGCACAGAGGACAACCGGTGGATGTGACGACAGGGTGGTGAGGGCCTGGGCTGGGGGTGGGAGGACAGGCTGGAGGGGGGTCAGTGTGGGAGAAGGGGACATAGGTGATCCTTTCCACAGAAAAGGTTTAATGAATAAACACATCACATGGTACCCTACTGGGAGACAGGGTGTGGAGGGATGGAATGGCTCCAGACAAAGCACCACGTAGCACGCAGCACCAGAGAGGGGGAGAGGCCGAGGGAACTCCGACGGCTGCCGGGTCAGAGGTCAGGGGTCAGGGGTCAGACGCCGTGGGGAGTGTCCTTGACCAGGAGCAGGTAGAGGAGAAGCCGGGTGAAGCCGGCCCTCCCCCGGGCGGGACCTCCGTCCACCTCTCCCCATGCTGCCCGCTGAGGCGTCTCCAGGAAGCGGGGCCAGGCATCCCGCCGTGTCCCGCCTTCTCCACGCGGCGTCACCTGAACGCCGTTGAGTATCGCTCGTCCGACCTGCCTCCAGGTGACGCCCGGGGCCACGTCACAATGCACCTCCCCAGCCCCCGGGGCTGCCGCCTCCCCACGTTCCACCAGGAAACATCGCCGGAGCAGACGTCGGCTCAGCCGGTTCCCGGTAAAGGCAGGGTTCCTGCCGGGAGACACATTCCCAGGAGGGGAATGGCTGGGGCCATTCACTGAGTGTCCGTGGCTCTTAATGAAATGCCACGGAGGAGCAGTATGTGGGCAGCCAGGCCCTGAGCAATACCGTGTGGTCCGGCTCAGGAGCTGCGGTGCCGCCGCCACAGCGGAGGGAAAGGTCGAGTCCGTCGCCCGTGGCCGCCGGCACGCCCTGGGGTCGGTGCAGGAGTGGGCGCGGACACAGAGGTGCAGCCCTTGGTGGCCTGTGGGAAGGGCCACCTCACACGGAGCGGACACCACACGGAGCTGGTAATAGAACGTCACCGGTAAATAACCAAGGCCCAGGGCCCCATGGACCTGCCGGGTTCCTGTCCACACACCTGGCACCCAACTAGCGAAGCCGGGGGACACAGGAGGAGGGGCCGCCCTGGGTACCCCGGGCGCTGACGGGCCTGGGTGGCCCTGTCCGTGGAGCAGCTGCTAGTATTTGTGTATCAGGGTCCAAACCACGGCAGCGGGGAACCTGAGATGAGCGTCCGCCCTGGTCACGGTCTGTCCTCAGCACCAAGGACAGCGCCCGCGCCTGCAGGAGGCAGGTCCGCCATCCTGCCCATGGGACATCCCCCAGGGAGGCGCTCACACAGGAGGGCGGGAATCGGGCCTCGGGGGGAGTCACGGCTCCACACGTTGCAGAGAATAAATGTGGAGAAGCGCAGGAAGGAAAGCTGTACGGTGCACACCAGCACGACAGGGCTGCACGGCCGAGTCGGGAAGGCAGAAGCGCCATGGCCGTGAGAGGCCGGGCCGAACCAGGAGGGGCCAGGGGGCGGGTGGTCAGGTCTGAAGAACCTGGAGCGCCCTTCCAGGAGCTCAAAGTTCACCAGGACCGACAGGCAGCAGATGGGACTCCTGAGCAAGACGAGGCCTCCTGCCCAAAAGCCCTCACTCTATAAGGGGAAGCCAGCCAAAACCGGTTTGGCTCAGTGGATAGAGCGTCGGCCTGCGGACTGAAAGGTCCCAGGTTCCATTCTGGTCAGGGGCATGTACCTGTACAGGCACATCCCCAGTGGGGATTGTGCAGGAGGCAGTTGGTCGATGTTTCTCTCTTATCAATGTTTCTAGTTCTCTATCCCTCTCTCTTCCTCTCTGTAAAAAAATCAATAAAATATATTTTTTAAAATAAAATAAAAATAAAAAAAATAAACGGGGAAGCAAGCCTGGCGGTGTGGCTCAGGGGGTGAGCATCGATCTATGAACCCGGAGGTCACAGTTTGATTCCCAGTCAAGGCACAGGCCCGGGATGTGGGCTCGATCCCCAGTGTGGGGCGTGCAGAAGGCAGCCGGTAGATGATGATCTCTCATCACTGATGTTTCTCTCTCTCCCCCTCTCCCTTCCTCTCTGACGTCAATAAAAACATATTTTTAAACAATAAAAGGGGAAGCCAGCGGAGGGTAAGCGCACAGAGAACATCACCACACCCATGAGCTGCCTCCTGCATGAGCCCCAACCAAGGCCAGAGCCGGGGAGGAGCCCGCAACCAAGGTACACTCCCTTGACCGGAATCGAACCCAGGACCCTTCAGTCTGCAGGTTGACGCTCTATCCACTGAGCAACACTGGCCAGGGCACCTTTTCCATTGGAGCTACAATTTTACAGATGGGCCGGTTGCAGCGGTGTATTTTAACAACATTCCATTTTGATTTTTTTTTTTTCTGTGAGACACACGAAGACACACCAGACAGAAGAACCCTGACGCCTCCTCTCGCCCCACAAGAGCTTCACGTGGGGATTCATGGAGACACCCCAGCCCTTCCATCCACTGGGTTGTCGGGGACAGGAAACTGGCTCGCAGAGAGGACTTTCTGGTTCACACAAGGAAAACCAGCCAGCAATGACAGGTTCAGGCCGGCCTGACTTGGGAGTCAGCACCATGGACAGCGCCTGCTGTCCTCCTCCCTTCCCAAGCCTGTCTCTCCCCCAGGCTCCCGCAGGCCCGGCTGGCTGGGGCGTCAGCACCGTGGACTGGTGGACAGCGCCCATTGTCCCCTTCCCTTCCCAAGCCTGTCCCTCCTCCCAGGCACCCGCAGGCCGGGCTGGCTGAGTGTCAGGCTCCCCGCTGACACCGGTGCTCCTGCGAGAAGGCCCAGGCTCTGTGACTTCCCTGCACGTGGCAGGGGCGGCCTCTGAGGACCTCGGTGCACAGTGACCCCGAGGTGGGTGCCAGCGGACGGGTCCTGGAAGAGGCACGGGAAGACAGGTGGCCGGGGAACAAACCTGACGGACACCCCCGGGGAGCGGGCGGCGACGGCCACCCTGGGGACTGCTCACTTCCGAGAACCCCAGCATCCGTGAGGGGGCTGGACGGCGAAGAGATGGGCTCGAGTCGGGAGAATGGGGCTGAGGAGGGGCTCGTCCTGCACCGAGGCCAGCGCACGAACACGGGCACGGAGAAACAGGAAAACTGCTCTGACACGTGGGCTCCAGCCGCCTCTGCCCAGGACCCAGCACGGACCCCACGCCCGTCATGGGGACAGGTGGCTGTGCAGCTGAGTGCCCCTCCCTGCAGATGCAGTCTCCCCCGGGGCCCCACACACCCCACACCCCCACCCATCCACGCCAAAGCCCGCCTGCTCAGCTCCCCGAGAACACATGTTTTCGTCATGGATGCTATAGACCACGCTCCCCTCTGCACACACAGAGCACGCTGTGTGCACGCCTGTGCATGCTGGCGGCCAGCTAGGCGTGTGGCTGCCGGTAAACATAACTTGCAGGGGAGACTGCTTGATGAGAGCGAGTTCAGCCACACGGATGCTCTGCTCGCTAGCTCCCTGCCCCGAACCCGTGACTCTCCCCAGGCGCAGGCTGGCTGTGCACTACACACACACACACACACACACACACATGCCCGTCTGCCAAAGGACCACTGGGACACACATGGTGCTGCCGGTGCATCTCATTCCTTTCCCTTTACACCCCACAACCAGAGTGCACGCCCCTCACCCCGGGCCGGCCGAGGACACATGGCGTCTCCTGGAAGGTAGCTGCAGGGAATCCCGGCTTCATCTCCAGGGCCAGCGCAGGGGGTGCTCTGGTTGGAAGCGGGAGCGCATGGACCCTCTGAGAGCACTCGCCCTGCGGGCCAGCCCTGCCTGGAACCCGGGTGTGCGGACTCTGCTGTGGCTCCCGTCCGCGAGGCGCTGCTTTTGCTGTTAACATTTCATCTGCAATTTCTACAGTTTCCACAGTGACACAGGCAGAGGTCGGTGAAGCAGTACACAGCCATAACATGACAGGTTTATGTCACAGGGGAGACATCATCTAGAATCTAGATGGTCTGTTTTCAAAGCTGTTAAATCATCAACATCACAAGTAACCCAAGACCTAACAAAATGCCATCAAATACCGGGTGGGGCAAGAGCAGTCTTGTAACTGTCCCATGGGGGAGAATACAACAATCCTTATATAAAGAGCTAACATAACAATCCTACCTAATAAAGAGCTCATACATATAATAACCCTACCTAATAAAGAGCTCACATGCTAATCACACCAAACAGGACCACCTTCCAGATGAACCCGGGGCTGTGAGGGCCAAGTCCCTATAAATACTTAAACCAGCAAGAACACCAGCGACTAGACCCGCTGCTCTGCTGCAGGCCGAGCCCGCTGGAGGGCAGACTGACGGGCCGAGCCCGCTGGAGGGTAGACTGGCAGCCCAGGTCCCGGGACGGACGGTAAGGGCAGCGAACAGGAGGGCCCGCCCGTTGGCTCGGAACGCTGCTCTGGGAACCGCCTTGGTGGCGAGAAAACCTTCATTTCAGTGACTTCCCGGCTGTGGGAGGTTCCGGGTTCGATTTGCTCACAAAGCGACCGCTCCGGGCAGACCGGACGTGGTAAGAGGGCTTACGGACTCTTAGCCAAACACAGGCCACTTCGCAGGAGAGTGAGCGGTGAGGAGGCATGGGGTCCCAGAATAAACGCCAGCACCACGGGGCGTGGGTCTGAATGGTGACGAAGAGGGGGTGCTCGGCCGGCTGTCCTCACTCACCTCTGGGGCTCACAGCCGGCGTGCCTGACAGACGGCACCCCCAGGCCCGCCAGCCGGGCTGCCCCATGCGGGAGGTGAACCAGGCAACAGTCACACCATCTAACGGGAAACGGCTCGCACGCTCCGCCTCGTCCGGGCCAACTCCGTGAGTCACCGCGGCCGGCCCTGGACAGTTTGCTCCTGGAAACTCCTGATGGCTGGCGTGGTTTCAAACACCAGCGTGGCAACTCCACCTGCCAAAAACCCCCTTTCCTGCCTTCCAGCTCTCCATCATGTTTCTCCTTAAGGACCCATTACCTTTGGCCAAGAACAGGAAGCGAAATGGAAAAGATATAAATCGAATTAACCTCAGATCTCCCTGGTGTCCTTCCCACCACAGCTCTGAGACTGGGGACAGTCCTCAGGAGGGGGCGGTGCGCGGACCCCCAACCCCGTGCCACGGAGTCCCTGTCCGCACGTGTCTTGTGGTCCTGGGCGCCTTCAGGGCTCACTGAGCCGGACTGTGGGAGCGAACCCCTGGGCCCTGGACCCGGTCCTGCGGGCGGTGCCGCCCTGCGCCCCCCCCCCCCCCCCCCCCGCCTCCGGCCCGGGACAGAGAGGCACCTGTGCTCCATCCGCTCTTACTCCGCCCGCAGCGCCTGCGGCCAGAGGAGGGATTCACGGCCCAGCGCTGGGCGGCCGTCAGTCCCCCCCCCCCCCCCCCCCCCCCCCCCCCGCTCCCTGGCCCCGCGTTCATTCATCCCCAGAAGCCAGTCCGGCTCCTGCGCGGAGAAGCGCCTGGAGAGCAGGAGGGCAGCCGAGTCCCTGGAAGCGCGCCCCCCGCCCCGCCGCCCCCCGCACCTGCCTCCCCGCGCTGCCCCCACAATACCCCCCGCCCCGCCCCCGCCCCCCGCACTGACCCCCGCACCGCCGCTCTCACTGCACCCCCCCTCGCCCCCCGCCCGCGCGGCGGCCACTGCCACATCCCGGTTCCTTCCTGCCGATCGGCAGCCGGGAGCGGGGAGCCGGGAGCGGGGAGCCGGGAGCGGGGAGCGGGGAGCGAGCACCGCCGCCGGGGGAGGTGGTGACAGCCCGCGCCGCGCGCCTAGCAACCGCCCGCCCGGCACAGCCCCGGCCGCGCTCCCCCGGCTGCTCCCGGGCCGCCACCCCCTCCGCCCGCCGCGCCCCGGACCGCGACCCCGACCCCCGACCCCGCGCGCAGCTCCGGCCGCCGCCCCCGTCCTCCCCGCGGTCCGCTCCGCCTGCCCAGCCGCGCGGCCCCCTCGCCGGGCGGAGCGCGCGGGTCCCAGCCCCACGCCCGCGCCCCGGGGTCCGGGATCCGAGAGGCCGCCCGCCCGCCCGCCCGGGACCCCCGCGCCTCCCGACGGCTCCGCGCCCCGCGCCCTCGCCGGTCCCCTGCCTGCGCCCCGCGGCCCGGCGCCCGCACCTTGCTCCGCGCGGACATCCTGGCTCCGGTCAGCGGGCCGGGCGCAGGTCGGCGCGCCCCTCCGGCCGGACGGCGGCTCGCGGGCCGGCGGGTCTGTCGGGGTCCGTCCGCCGCCGCCGCCGCCGCCGCCGCGCGCTCCGCCCGCGCCCGAGCCGGTCCCCGCGGCGCCTGCGCACTGGGCGCCCGGAGCCGCTCCGGGGGGGCGGCCGCGCCGAGGCGCACGGCGGGCGGCGGGGCCGCGCGGGGGAGCCGGGGCCTGGGGCCGCCCTCCCCGCCCGCTCCGCCCGCGCCCCCAGCCCCCGGGGCGCGCACCGCCCGCCCGCCAACTGTTGCGCGCGGAGCGGCCGGGCACGCGGGGACACGAGGGTCCGGGGCGCTCCCCGTGGCCCCGAGCCGGTGCCCAAAGCCCGGGGCCCCCGGAGCCCCGCGCACTGACCCCGGGCCGGCGGCGCTCCGGGCGCAGGGACACCGGGCGCATCGGGCGGGGGACCCGTAGACGCGGGGCCGTCTCCTTCCCGCGCCCCCACGCGCTCCCGCGGCGGCGGACCCGGCCCGCCGCCCCCGCGCCTGCTGTCCCCGCGGGAGAGGGTCCGCCGCGCCTCCCGGGCAGCGCGCACCGCCCGCGTGTGTTCCCGGTGGGCAGCGCGACCAGGCGGCGCGGGGCCGGGACGGGATCAGTCAGGGAAGCGGTGCTGGCTGTGGAGGACAGCCTGATGGAGCCCCTGGGCGCCCTTCCCCGTGGGGAGGCGGCCGGAGGTCAGGCGCCGTGGCCCGGGTGCACCCCGCTGAGCTCAGTCCGCTTTATTCCGCTCTGCGAGGCGCCCCTGGCCGGGCACTGGGAGCCCCCTTCACCCTCTGCCACAGAGGACGTTCTCCCCGGGGGAGAGGTCCCAGTGAGAGAGGAGAGGAGAGCTGCCGGAGGAGGAAGCACCTGGGTGAGACGTTCCAGGAAATGGATGGGGATTTGAACAGGAAAAGCCGTCAGGGGGTGAAAGGACTCGGAATGGGACACAGCCATCTTCTCCAGAAATCGCAGGCTCCTTCCCAAGGAGCAGGGTCCCGCCAGCTTCTCCGCGGAGCTGTGCTCAGCGAGGACACGGCCTGCAGCCAAGCGCCCGCCACGGCCCAGGTTCTGGGGCCCAGTGCCCCTCAGTGTGGTCTCCACGGTCAGGAGCCAGTGGGTCGTGGGTGCCAGACCGCACTCCGAAATCCAGATGCAAAATAAATATTTTTTATTTTAAAATTTACTTTCCTCCTCTTCGTCTGTGTCCTCCTGCCTTCATCTTTCTGAGGTCCGTGTATTTATTCACTCATGCACCCCACAACACACATGACCGAAGTGTGCCGAGGGCGGGTCACGGGCTCTCCATGTGTGGTCAGAACACACAGAGAAACAGCCAGCTGCAGGAGGAGCCCAGCACCGACCCCAGCCGCTTCCTGGTGGGAAGGGATAGGGCCGAGCTGGAGAGCGTAGAAGGGCCCAGTCAGCGGGTGGGGTCAGGGAGACACATCTTCCTCTCCCTCGGTTTTCCCAGGAGCAGGTCCTGGGGCGTGGGTTGGGACACAGGCCTTTGTGTGGAGAGAGGAGCCGGCTCAGGTGCGTTTCAGAGCTGGCCACCTGTGGACAAGGGGCTCAGACTGGCGGGGCCTCCGGAAGGCCTCGGAATGCCCCCTCAGGCTGGCAGGTGGACGTTTTTTATCCGACTTCCATCACCCAGTGATTGACACTCCCACTCCCACCCCTATCTCCCCCCCTCCCCCCGCCCCCAGGAAGCCGGGCGGTGGACCCACAGGGTCTGAGGTGCCAGCGGGGAGGTCAAGTGGGCGTTCAGCATGGGCTGCTCCCCAGGAGAGCAGGCAGGGTGCCAGGGCAGGGGTGGTGGAGGGGGAGCACCTGGTGCTGGGAGAGTCGGAGGAACCAGGACAAAATGAGAAGGGGCAGGTGAACACCTTTGCACTGCACGTCTGGGTCTGAAGGACATTTATGGGAGCTGAATTATTCCCTGGACACCGGGACTCTGTCCAAATCATTGTTTATTGTTCAAAGTATCACATGTCCCCCTTCTTCCCCCATTGCCCCCCTCCAGCCCACCCCTGCCCCCCAGCCTTCACCACCCTATTGTCTGCCGGACGCGATGAAGTTGGCTGTGGGGCTCTGAGCAGGGAGATATGTTCTGCACAGCCAGTCACGGCCTCTATGCCTCTGTTTCCTCTGCTGCTCACAGGGCACTAGCCACTGCTTCCCCCTGGGGTGGGAGAGGGGTGGGGAGGGGCTGTGAGGGCCAGAGGGAGCGTCTCATTTCTCCGCAGTGAACGTGGCATCAGCTGCGGCTCCTGCACGTGTTCTTCATCAAGTCGAAGAAGTCCCCCCTTCCCAGTTCGCTGGGTGTTTTTATGTTGGACTTGGCACTTTGTTGAAATACATCAAATGCTTTTTCTGCGCCCATTGACACGATCACGTGATTGTTCTTTAGCTTGTCGACGTGACTTCTGAACGGTAATGGGAGTTCTGAGACATCCTTGTGGCTGCTGGGAGGAGAGAGGGAGATGGCTGGGAGTGAGGAGACGAGTGTGGAATTGGGGAGATCCCATTTGGAATGCCCCGGCCACTCCCAGCTGATGGCTCTGAAGACGGGAACCAGCGGGAGTGGGGTGTTGTTTGTGGATGGGGCTGTGAGGAGGAGACAGGGAGGAGGGCCTGAGTCCCAGGCCCCGCTGGGCAGGTGGTGGATGGCGCTCCTGGGAGCCCACGGAGCGCGAGGACTGGTGAGTGAGTCCTCCGGACCACAGCAGGGGTGGGTACAGCCCAGTGGCTGCTGGACACACGGGCAGCGCGGCCAGTGGTGGAGGACAGAGTGGAAGCCGGCTGTGGGGACAGGAGGGAAGCATGTGGGTCCCGAGGTCAGAGGTCCAGAGGCTGGAGGGCTGCTGGGGACTCAGAGGAGAGAAGGCCAGGCTCTCAGGCCACCTCGCTGAGGGCAGGGTCCCGCTCGGCTCCCCTCCTCTGCACCGCTGAGGCTTTGACATTCTCTGTTCTCGTTTAGAGCAGTGGTTCTCCACCTTCCTAATACCGCGGCCCTTTAACACAGCTCCTCATGTGGTGGTGACCCCAACCATAGCACTATTTTCGATGCTACTTCATAACTGTAATATCTCTACTGTTATGAACTGTAATGTGAATAACTGTGCTTTCTGATGGACCCCGCTAGCAGTTCTAACCGCTGCTGTAGAACCTGAGACAGGTTTCATGGCTTGGTGCTCATTCCTTTTTAGCTGAATACTCCACTGTGGCTGTCCCACGGCTCACCCACCGCCTACGGAGAGGACATCTCGGCTGCTTCCGCGTTCTGACAATTGTGAGCGACGCTGCTGCGAACTGCTGTGCAGGTCCTGCGTGGACGTGCGTCCTCGCCTCCCAGGGTTTGCTGGGAGGCGTGGGAAGAGTACACTTCATTCTGCAAGAAACAACCACACTGTCTTGTCAGTGGCTGCGCGTTTCCGTTTCCTCCGGCAGTGCGTGCGGTTCCCGCGGCCCCTCCTCCTCACCAGCACCAGGCGTGGTCCCTGCCTGGGTTCGGCCTTTCCGACAGGCGTGCGGTGTGGCACACGGTGGCTTCAGTTGGCATTGTATGCCATTCGCCTGATGGGACGCGCTGGAGCTCCTTTCCCTGTGCTTGTTCGCCTCCTGCCTGTCTCCTGTGTCCGCACAGGTCTTAGCGCCTTTCTTATCATGCCGTTCCTGTTCCATCGCTCATTATCCCAGCTCAGCGGGACCAGGTGCTTCACACACAGATCGGCTGTGTATGCGGTGTGTGTTCTGCTGTGTGTGTTTTTAACCCTCTTTTGATTATATGTGTATGTGGCGTGTGTTCTGTCTTTTTTTTTTAATTTTTTTAATTTTTTTTATTTCAGAGAGGAAGGAAGAGGGAGATGGCTGGGGATCGAGCCTGCAACCCGGGCATGTGCCCTTGACCGGAATGGAACCTGCGACCTTTCCGTTCACAGGCAGACGCTCTATCCACAGAGCCAAACCAGCGAGGGCTGTTCTGTCTTTAAAAGCCCGCCAGCTGCCAACCCACTCCCTGATCCCAGTAGAGAGGGGTCTACATGCCATGTATTAAGCTTCTCTCTGGGATTCCCACCAAGCTGGGGCCTCCACCGCTCCAACACCATCACCGTCGCCAAGGCCCCTGGCTACCTGCCCTTGGCGAGGCCGATTGCCTGGGATCAGACCTCGCCTCGCCCATCCGCACCCTTAGAGACAAATGACTTCCGGGGCTCAGCTTCAGGGCAGCCCCAGGCGGTCCTCGGGGAATCGCTGGCCTGGGGTGGCCAGACTGCACACCGGGGCCATTGGACGCCTCTCTTCTGCCACAGCCCAACACGTCCTCGGCCAGAACCTCTTTGGCTCAGTCTCCAAACGGATCCCAAACCCAGCGATCTCTCCCCACCACTGCCCATACTGCCGGCCACCGAGGTCTTCCTTACAGCCACGGCCTCCGGGGCTCCGTGCTTCCTCCACCGACATCTGCTCTGGGGACAGCGCCCCAAGGACTTCTTCCGGATGTCAGATGACTTCACTGTGTCTCAAACCAGGGCCCTTCCACCTTGCCCACCTCGCCGCTGGAAAACCCAAAGCTGAGCCCCCCCAACCCCCACCTGGAGTCTGACCCCATCCCTCACTCCCTCACCCGCCTGGCCCTGTGCCCTCACGCTGGCCTGGGGGGAGGGGGCACTGCTGCCGGACACAACCCTCAGGGCCTGGGACACTGGCTGCCCCTGCTGGGAGCCCGGCTCAGATTCCCTGAGGCTCCCTGATTCCTCACCTGCCCCCCTGAACCGCCCTACTGCCCTGTCTCCCCAAGTTCGCACCTCCCTTCACACTGTCACCCCACCCCTCGCGGGGGCACCCCAGCATGCAGAACAGTGACCGACACCGCTCCAAAATACGTTTCCCAAGGCATACACCGGGGAGGGGGCAAACCCAGGTCCCGGGGTGGGGTGCGGGCGGGAGGAGGCCTCGGTGCGGACGCGGGCGCCGGCTCCTGTGGGACCCCCTTTTCCCAGGCCGCGCGGCAGCCTTCACCCCGCCCCGCCCCGCCGCCCCCGCCACCACCCCCGCCGCCCCGCTGATCCCGCCCGCGGACCCTTCCGGCCCCGCCGATCCCGCCCGGGGACCCCTCCGGCCCCGCCGCCCCGCCGATCCCGCCCGGGGACCCCTCCGGGCCCGCCGCGGGGCCGCCGCACCGGGGACTCAGTCCGGCTCCTCGGAGTGTGCGCGGAGCCCAGGCGCCCGGAGGCCACGCCCACATGCTCCCTAGAGCCAATCCAGAGCGGGGGCGCGGCTGATGGGCACCAATGGCGGAGGCCCTAGGCTCGGATTGGGCAAGCCTGCTTTGTGGGCGGGTCTGCAGGAGCCGAGGCGCCCGGAGGCCACGCCCACAGACCCAAGAGAGCCAATCCAGAGCCGGGGCGAGGCTGATGGGCACCAATGGCGGAGGCCCTGGGCCCGGATTGGGCACGCCTGCTGTTGTGGGCGGGTCTGCAGGGGCGGATACGGAAGCGGCGCTGGGAGCTGGGAGGGCGGGTCGGGGGTCGTGGGACCCGCATGGCTGCGGCGCGGAGGCACGGTAGGCGGCGGGGGCGGCGGCGGGGGCTCGGGGACCCGCCGCTCGGACAGCGCTCGGCCCGGCCCGGCCCACGTCCCCGGACTCCACACCCGGCCGCCGGCGGGGGAGGCTGTCCCCGGTCCCGGGCGCGTCCGGGACCCGCAGCCTCTCCGGTGTCCCAGGGGCTCCAAGGCCTGCGGGGACCCCAGGGCCCGGCGAGCACCTCCAGGGTGAAGGCCCTGATGGCGGAGGCAGGGCCTGCGGCGGGTGCTCACCTGAGCCCTCTGTGACTGAAGTGGAGGTGATGGCGGGGCACATGGTGGTGATGGCTGAGTGACAGGTTTAACCAGCGCCACAGGCAGGGCCCTCACCATGCCCTGTGACCTCCGTCACCCTGGAGAAGGGGGGGTCCGGTGCCCAGCGGCGCTGAGCCCTGAGCCTGACCCCTCTGCAGAAGTTTAAGGTCGCACGCAGCCTGATGGCCTCACAGCCTGATGGCCCCACAGCCTAATGGCCTCACAGCCTGATGGCCCCACAGGCCCAATGGCCCCACAGGCCCGATGGCCTCACAGGCCCGATGGCCCCACAGGCCCGATGGCCCCACAGGCCCGATGGCCCCACAGGCCCGATGGCCTCACAGCCTGATGGCCCCACAGCCTGATGGCCCCACAGGCCCGATGGCCTCACAGCCTGATGGCCCCACAGGCCCGATGGCCCCACAGCCCGATGGCCTCACAGCCTGATGGCCCCACAGGCCCGATGGCCTCACAGCCTGATGGCCCCACAGGCCCAATGGCCCCACAGGTGTGGCCGCTCCTGCGGTTACAAAGATGCCTCCTTGGGATGGCAGCTGTGAGGTTCTCTCTCAGCGGCGGTCAAGATGTTTACCACCTCCGGGAGTTTGTGGTTGGAACAGATTCAGCACTTGGACTTGGGCGAAGCGTGAAAGCCGGAGGCGCCCTGTCTTCCGTTTCGCCGCTCTGTGGCCGGGATGGCTGACAGTTGGGGGGGGGGGGTGACGGCGGAGAGGGCCGTGGCCGCACCTGCCCTGCCTGCCTCCCCACGGCTGGCTGCTCCCTGAGACGGAGGACACGGCCGCGCGGGCACTCACAGAGGGAACTCGGGAAGTGGACACACGGAGCTCATTCCCTGGTCCACGCGGGCAGGAGCTGCGGCCGCCGCGGCCCCAGCGGCTTCGGGTCGGAGTCCCGGCGGTTCCCTCGGGGGCGGGGGCGGGGGGCTGCGTCTCCAGAGCAGTACGTTTGCTTTTGAACAAGGACGACTCTGCCCTGGGCCCTCGCTCAGGGGAGGCCGTGGGTTCCCAGGAGGATGGTGCACGGCTCCTGGGCTGACGGGAGGGAGGACAGGGGACCTCGCAGCAGCGCTCCTTGAGCAGGAAGCACAGTTGTTCGAAACGTGCTTTCCCGCTGGGCGGTAACCGAGGTAAACCCCCAGGGCCCACGTCCCAGGTGTGCCTCGGTGGCTTCCTCCGGCTTGGACAGCGGGTGAGCACCCCGATGGGACTGTGGGCGCCCCCCCCTCCCCCCGTGCTGGCGCTCAGTGGGGGAGAGCTGAAAGAGCCTCCCTGCACCTCCATCCTGGGGGGGGGGGGTGCTGGGACCCTGCCATTACGGGGAGCTGCCTGGCTGGCCTGCGCTCCTGCTGCGCTTTGTGGGAGCCCCCCTCCCCGCTCACACAGTGCTAGCTGGGGTCCTGGGGGGACAGGCACCTTTCTTTCTGGTATTAATATTAGAATATGTTTGTTTTTTTAATAAACTATAGGCAATTTAAATAGAACTGCTTTAAGTAATTCTGTCTTTTTTGTTTTTGTTAATTGGTTGCATTTCAGTGTTTGTTGAAAAAGTGCTGAAGAGACTTTTTCCTCAGGATCCACGCGGCCGAGAAGAGGGGGCACCTCTGCCTGCAGCCTCCGAAACCCCTCCCCAGAAGGAGAGATGCCGGCGCGGGGCCCCGCTGGCAGGTGAGGGGCTCGTGGGTCACGGGGAGTCCCAGACGCACACCTGGCTTCCCCACGGCTGTCTGTCTGCAAGCTGGTCGGATGGACAGGACTGCGGCCAGCCTCGAGGGAGGGACGGGGGCTGCGACTGGGTCCTCACCCTTCGAAGAAAGCGCCCGTTGGGGGCTGCACCGTGTCCTCGGAAGCTCACACGACATGCACCCGGGGGACCGCCGTCTGCACCCCGGGAGAGGCCGGGAGACCAGCCCTGCCCACGCCTGGCACTCAGCCTCCCGCGGGGACGGAGAGGGTGTCTGTCGGGATGTGGGCTTGGTCAGCGAGGAGCTCGGTGCTCAGTCACACGCCGAGGGGAGCCTCGGGGCCCTGAGGCTGGGGTTGGGGCTGGACGCTCAGTCTGGAACACGGCCGGACAGAGAGCTTGCTGGACGTGCCCCGCCACGGAGGGACGGGGCGCTGTCTCAGGAGGAATGCTTCAGGCCACGCTTTCTCTAAAGAGGCCGGGCTCACTCTGAAGTGTCGGAACTGTCAGGGACCAGGGGAGCCGGGAGCTCCGCCCTGAGGGGCTTGTCAGCCGCCGAGCACAGAGCAGAAGGCGGTCACTGTCCCTGGTGAGGATGGCAGTCCGCCCGCAGCCAGGTCGGCAGGCACACAGGCAGCTGGTCCTGGCAGAGGGTTCCCTTCCTTCGTGCTGATGACAGCGTGAGCCACAGATCAAGGACACGGCCCAGGAGAGTGACAGGCAGCCGAGGAGACCCCCGCGGCTCCTCATCATCAGCACAGCTCCCTCCGCTGGCCCCGCAAGCCCACGGAGGGGGCACTGGGCCGGTCCCGAACCGGCTGACAATGTTAGGAACGGTTGTCAGGAACCGGCTGACAGTGTTAGGAACGGCGGGCAAGCATTCAGCCTGGCCAAGGGGAGAACGCCAGACCATCCCGGAAAGGCCGTGGGAGTCCATGGAAGGTGCCAGGTGCACACCAGGGCTCGGGGGGCACACATGAGTGATTTGACCTGACCTTGAAGCTCCGGGGGTGGGAACAGGCGTGTTCAAGGTTACTCATGACACCATCGTTCCCAAGAGGAGGAGAGCGGCAGCTTGTCCCGGGGAAGGCGCCTGTGCCGCAGGAAGGGGCACGCCAGGGGACCCCAGGAGGGGCAGCAGCAGGGGAGACGCTGGCCGGGGGTCCGGGAGGGGGGATGGTGTGTGGTGTAGGTATGCACACGGGTCGCCTGAGGAACAGACGCAGGAGGACGTGACCGAGGAGCTGCCTCACGGAGGGGGCGGCGGCCCCGCACGTCCTGTGTTTACCTAGCGCCTTGTGGTTGTAGCACCCATCCTATCTAATAAAGAGGGATATGCAAATTGACCATCACGCCCTAACAAGATGGCTGTGCCCACAGCAGAGGCAGGGATCCCATAACACAAGATGGCTGGGCCCACCGTGAAGGCTGAGTTCCCATAAAGAGCCTTACCGAGCAATCAGCAGGGACTGAGGCTGCCTGGTGCTGGGCCAGGGGAGGGGACTGCGCCCCCCACCTGGTGGGGCTTGACCGGGGACCTGAGGCTGCTCCTCCCCACCGGCAGGGCTTGACAGGGGACCTCAGGCCGACCTCCCGCCCAGTGCCAGGATAGGTGGCCTGAGGCTGCTCCCCCGACCCGGGGGTTTGACAAGGGAGGGGCCGACCGGGTCTGGATCTAGCCCAATGGGGGAGGAGCTGGCCAGGTCTGGGTCTCGCACAATTTCGAGGCGCACCTGGGTGGGCAGGGACTTGACACTGGTTCCTGTGGAGCGCCCCAGACTCTGACAGCAGGAAGGTTTTCATATACATTTGACTAATTTTCTTTCATCTTTGACAATCCTATTATAGAGAAAGGGCAGATAGCAATATTAAAATATTCCCTCTAATTCCCTTTTAATGTGCACGGATTCCGTGCACCGGGTCACTGGTTAGTATATAATAAATAGAATCCTCTAAAGATGTGTTCATTTTACAAAGCTTAAGGGATTTCCCCACCCACACACCTCACTGAGCGGATGACGCTGTGTTTAACAGAAACAAAAAGGAACCTAGAGAGGAGGTACGGGACGCTGGAGGAAACAGCGAGGCCGGGAGAATGTTTTAAGTCTCGGTAACGTAGCTGCTGACTGACAAAGAAGAAATGTTTTTTGTGTTTGGCGAGATTTGGAAGCCTCTGGGACCAGAGCCTTGTGGCGTGGGGTCCAGGGGGACCGGAGTCAGGGTTGAAGGGCACGGATGGGCCACATCTATTTTGAAGAAGTGGCGTTAGAAGTTTAAGTTTTAAAAATTTGGCCCTCCAAAGAAATTTCAATCGTTGTACTGTTGATATTTGGCTCTGTGGACTAATGAGTTTGCCGACCACTGCTCTAGTAGTATTATATTTAAAATATTTTTTTCTTGAAAAAAAAGACTATATTTTAAATCACTTTTGATTGATATTATATATATATATATTATATAATATACAAGTGTATGACCTATGTTTTATAATAAAAGGTGCGCTGATCCCATGTATCTGCGTGTGAGTCTGTGTGTACACGCACATGCACATGCACTGTGTATATGGATTGTTAGCGTCCATGGAGAGGAAGGTCCAGAAGATTATGCCACCAAAACGTTGAGACCCCCGTGACAAGGCTGGGTGTGCTCCGTGGGGAATTTTCTACTCGTTAGTGAGTTCTGTCTGTCATCAGAGCCCAGAGCGGACATGAGTGGCCTGGTGTGACTGTGACTGATGGCTGAGCGGCCTTTCCTGGCGGGGGGCCGCTGACGCGCGCTCTGGCAATGTGGGCGGTGCGTGGGGGCCCGCTGAGCGGGTGGAGCTCACTGCCAGCTCCCAGGACAGGTTTGGGGCTCAGTGCGATGACCCCGCGTGGCTGACTGGCCCCTGATGTGCCCGTTTCCTCCTGCAGGTGGCGGCACTGGGACCCCGCCTGGCCGGCGGCTCTACACGGTGGCCTTGCCTCCTGAGGGCTACGTTCCTGCCCCTGCCCAGCCGGAGCTGGAGCCGGAGCTGGAGCCGGAGCCGGAGCCGGAGCCGGAGCCGGAGCCGGAGCCGGGGGCGCCCAGCTGCGCGGATTCCGCGGATTCCGAGGGCTCTTCTGGCGGCCAGGACGCGGCAGGTGAGAGCATGCTTTCCCGGTGACCCGGTGTTGTCATTGATTCACCTGAGTCCATCCTCAGGCCAGGCCTGTCCCCGCACAGCCCCGCGGTGGGCGGCGAGGGTGTGACCGAGGGAGGAGGCCTCCTGCTAAGGGCAGCTCGGTTCTCTCGCGCATCGGCTTCCTGTGACTCTCCCTGCTTCCGGGCCTGGCCAGCGCTGTGCTCCTGGGAGCCGCGTGATTGCACCCCCCTTTGGGGAAATGGAGTTCCTCTCTCCTCTCGGTCCTCGCTGTCTGCTCTCCGGTCACAGCTGCTGCCCGGAGGTTTCTGCCTGAAAAGCAAAGGTAGCTTTTCCTCGGAGTCATCACTCCAGACTTCCTGTGTGTGCAGGAATGTGTGTTTTCAAATAAAATCAGACCCAGCTGGTTTTCACCAGGTGTAAGCCGGAAGCTGTGCTCAGACCTTAATTAGCTGGAGTGTTTAAAATGTGGCTTTCTAGCTCATTGATCTTCCTGACTTCCCAATTAAAGGCTCAGAAACCACAAACCCGAAAATGGAGTTGCCAAGGAGTAATAGATTCATCTTCTTTAGGTGAATTCCTGTAGATGAAAACCTTTAGGATACAATTACTGATAAATAGCTGATACCCACAGCAGGGCACTGTCTTTGTGAGGATCGATGGCTTTGTGAGCAGGCGTCCTGCAGTCTCCGTGAGACTCGGCTGCGGCCCGAGGGCAGGTGTGCGGGCCCGGGCTGAGGCCCTGGGGCTGTCCCAGACCCACCACCTCCCGGCCCGCTCCAAGGCTGAGCTAGATGACGGAGGAAACAGGACGATGGCAGTGCCAGCCGTGTGCTCTGACCCTTCCGGCCATCATGCTTCCTGTCCAGGGGCCGGCTGGCCTGGTGCCTCCTCCTCCGGGAAGGCAGCTGGGGCGGGCCTGCCGCCGGCTTCTGCTCTGACGGAGGGCAGCAGAGCAGACGGTTTCTCTAAGATGTAAAGAAAGGGGAACTGAGCGCCATCTATTCCGTTTAAGTTGCCATAGTAACCTGGCAGAGTCGGTGGTAACTTTTGACTGCACCATTATTACAAGTTACATTTTTATAAGCTGCTTGTGAGGCACAACCTTCTGTGAATTGATTTCTTCCTGTGCTGCCGGGTGCGTGGGGCCGTCAGCACGATCGGGGGGTGCCTTCTCTCCCGGGAGCCGCCGGTTCCCTCCGCAGGCCGAGTCCGCAGCCCGGGACCCAAGTCGGGGCCACAGCAGGTGGCAGACACGTCCTGGGGTCATTTTTCTAAAAGGAAAAGAAGCTTTTCTTCCAACAGAAGTGTTATTTTTGAAGAGTCTCGTTTTATAGACGATGACAGGATGGAACACGTGCCCAGGGGCCCACAGCCCGAGGCGGCTCCAGTCCCGCACATGCCTCCCGTGCGTGTCACACACGGTGCACCCCCCCACGCCTGTCGCACACGGTGCACCCCCCCACGCGTGTTGCACACGGTGCACCCCCCCCACGCGTGCCGCACACAGACACAGAGATTGCCCCTGGTGGCGGCGGTGCCATCCCTGCCCGTCGCTCTCAGTGCTGTGCAGGTTCACAGAGCCGTGCTGATAGCACTTTCTAAAACAGCCGAACCCATTTTATGAAGCCAGCTTGTTAATAACTGCCCCCCCTTTCCCTCCCCTCCCCCACTTCCTGCCCAGCTGAAAGCACCCAGAGTTTTCTGAGGAGCCTCAGGGAGTGCCTGTGCGGCGCTGTGCGGTCCCAGGCTGGTCTGGGTGGGAAGCTGAGCCCCACACGCAGGCAGCGCAGGCTGCCCCGGATGGGGCTGTTGCTGGGTGTCTTCGAGCACTCGAGTGAGTGCCCCCCGGAGGCGGTGCGAGGAAGTGCGCGTTCCCGCCGGGCACCCCAGGCTCATGTGTTAGCTGAAGGCCGGGCAGCAGGCCTCTTCCATGTGCCGGGAGGAGTGCCCAGGAGGGAGCTGTTCTACGCCTGCGAGCCTCGGACAGACCTCACTGGGCACCCCACTGGTGCCCCGAGGCCCAGCAAACAGGGTGGACACAGAGGGGCGGGTGGGAAGCGGTGCCTGCACGTTCCCGGGCGATGAGCTCCTTCCCCGGAAATAGAGCAGACGGGGAGGCACGGCTCCCCGCGGCTGGCAGAGGCAGGGATCCCACAGCACAAGATGGCTGCGCCCACAGCGGAGGCTGGTTCCCTAACAAGCCTTAGCGAGCAGTCAGCAGGGGCTGAGGCTGAGGGGCACTGGGCCAGGGCAGGGATCTGAGGCTGTGCCCCCACCAGCTGGGGCTTGACAGCACCTCAGACTGGCCCCTGCCCCAGTGCCAGGCCCTGGGGGACCTCAGGCTGCGCTCCCCGCCCAGCAGGGCTTGACAGGGAACCTCAGACTGCACCCCTCCCACCCATCACCCCCGTCCTGGCGCCAGGCTGGGGTACCTCAGGCCGCGTCCCCCGCCCTGGTGCTGGGCCAGGTGACCTGAGGCCCGCAGCCCTCACCTGGCCAGGCTTGACGGGGGTCGGGCCGGCCGGGTCTGAGTCTCACGATTTCGAGGCACACGTTGGTTGCTGAGGACTTGACTCTGGTTCCCGTGACGTACCCCAGACTTGCCCCAGAATCTGACAGGAGGAAGGTTTTCATATACATTTTACTAATTTTCTTTCATCTCTGACAATTCAATTATAGAGAAAGGGCAAATGGCAATATTAAATTATTTAATTAATTCCCTTTTTTTTTTTTTAAATATATTTTATTGATTTTGTACAGAGAGGAAGGGAGAGAGATAGAGAGTTAGAAACATCGATGAGAGAGAGTCATCGATCAGCTGCCTCTTGCACACCCCCTACTGGGGATATGCCCGCAACCAAGGTACATGCCCTTGACCGGAATCGAACAAGGGACCCTTCAGTCCCCAAGCCGACGCTCTATCCATTGAGCCAAACCGGTCTCGGCTAATTAATTCCCTTTTAATGTGCACAAATTTTGTGCACCACAACACTAGTATTCTGTGATAATAAAAGCACAATGTGCTAAGTAGCTGGACCTTCCGGACGACCTTCCGGACGGAGCCGAGCCCCCCTCACAGTATTAATAAGTGATGAGACAGGAATGCACTGTTGCGAATACTCAGATTTCAGCCTCTGTCCATCCTGTCCTCTCGGGGTGATTTGCACTAAAAGCTGAATTACATCCTGGTCCCGAAGTGAAGCCACAGGCCTCTCCTGCCCTGGCCGGCACAGCTGCAGGCATTCGGAGCCACTAGGAAGAGAAGCCGCTTTTGAAAGGCAGCATCTGTCCAGCCCGATGGGTTGGCTCAGTGACTAGAGCACTGCCTGCAGATGGAAGGGTCCCGGGTTCAATTTCGGTCAAGAACACATGCCCTTCATATCCCCAGGGTGGGGCCTGCAGGAGGCAGCTGACCAATGACTCTCATCACTGATGTTTCTATCTCCCTCTCCCTTCCTCTCTGACATCAATAAAAAATAAATTTAAAAAAATAAGGTGAAGTCTCCACTCCAAGCTTGGTCAGGCATCCCTGCCCGCAGGCGCCATTGCAGGAGCCACTCGGAAGGTTGAGGCTGGCCCCGCTCGCCCTCCTCCCACCCCTGTGCCTCCAGGTGGAGTTCAGTCTCGGAGGGCAAACCCAGCACACGGTCCTCCCCCCGGCTGGGCTCCTGGCCACGCCGGCCACCGCTCTGCCCCAGGCTCTGCTCGCCCACCTTCCTGGGCGGGACCCGCTGCTGCCAATGGCTGTGAGCCCCGGGCTGTGGGCCGGGCTGTGGGCCGGGCTGTGGGCCCCGGGCTGTGGGCCGGGCTGTGGGCCGGGCTGTAGGCCGGGCTGTGGGCCCCGGGCTGTGGGCCGGGCTGTGGGCCGGGCTGTGGGCCCCGGGCTGTGGGCCCCGGGCTGTGGGTCGGGCTGTGGGGCCTGATCTGTGGGCCCCGGGCTGTGGGCCGGGCTGTGGGCCCCGGGCTGTGGGCCCCGGGCTGTGGGTCGGGCTGTGGGGCCTGATCTGTGGGCCCCGGGCTGTGGGCCGGGCTGTGGGCCCCGGGCTGTGGGCCGGGCTGTGGGCCGGGCTGTTGGCCCCGGGCTGTGGGCCGGGCTGTGGGCCCCGGGCTGTGGGCCGGGCTGTGGGCCGGGCTGTGGGCTCCGGGCTGTGGGCCCCGGGCTGTGGGCCCCGGGCTGTGGGCCCCGGGCTGTGGGCCCCGGGCTGTGGGGGCCGGGCTGTGGGCCGGGCTGTGGGCCGGGCTGTGGGCCCCGGGCTGGCCCGCTGAGTGCCTGTGACAGTGCGTTGGGAACAGACACGCTGAGCTGTGGGAAGGCAGTGGCTTGTTCACACGAAGCGCCTGGTGTCGCCATAGTTAACACGTGGCCTCGTACACGTGGCTTAGGTCCAGGTGGATGTCAGTGCCACTTCCTCCTGGGCCCGGAGCCCCGGAGGCCGAGGAGGGTCACGGGCCCGGTAGCCTTGGCGTTGGGTCCGGAATGAAACCGTTTCCTTCAGATGCTCTGCTTGGGCCCACGTGACCGTGCAGCTGCGGGCGGCTATTTCGGGGCTGTTTCCACTACAGCCTCATCGGACGTGGGAGCCGGGCAGCGGCAGAGACTGACAAGCTGCGGCTATTTTTAGTGAGCACATGTGAGAGAAAGGTGTGTTTGGGGATGGCAGCTTTTCAGAATGAGTGAGCCGCTCAGTTATAAATAGCCAGGCATCCGCTCCGAGTAAACTTCCTGTCGCCTTGCTCGTGGCGGCGGGTCCGAGGCAGGTGACAGGCGGGAGGCCGGGGTGTGGGTGCTGGAGCGCGTGGGCAGCGTAGCCCCCTGTGCTCCGGCCGGAGGGAGGAGGGGCTGGGCCCCCCGCCACAGGGACGCCAGGCAGGTTCGCGCCCGGGCAGGGCGGAGGAGCCGGTGTCTGAGGGCAGGGCCCCTGAAGGCAGAAACGATAGGAACAGAGATTCCAGTCCCTCCTGGAGGCTCGGTGTCCCCTCCGATGTCCAGGCTGAGGTCCCTCCCACTCAGCATCTGAGGGCACGTGGGGACAGCGCCACCTGCCGGCCATGGCAGGGACCTTCCTCTGAAGTCTGCTGGAACCTGCTGGCAGGATTTGGGAGGCCCTGGGTAGGGCCTGTGCTTTGCTCGGGAGGATGAGGGCATGGCTGCCCCTGGCTGTCCCCATCCCCATCCCCATCCCTGTCCCCATCCCCATCCCCATCCGGCCAGTCACAGCCCGGTCCCAGCGGAGCCGTTGCAGCGACACAGCTCCAGGGGGCGGGCTGGAGGGCCCAGGCCCCGGGCAGGAGCCAGGGTGCAGCAGGTGCTCAGCCCCCTCTCAGCGGCTGTGGCGGGTGGTGGCTCTGTCCCCACCCCGGGGTGTGGGCACTGAGGCAGAGCGACCCAGTCGTGTGCTGGGGTACACCGTCGTCATCAATGTGGGGGTGGCCGTGGGAATGATTTTACTCCCAATAAAACTGCAGCAGCTACTCCTTAACACCACACTGTACGACATGACTGTGTCAGCTGTGTGATATCTCTCCAGCCGGAGGCCTGTGGGTGAAGAAGGAAACTTCACTCAGTGCAAAACAGCTCAGAGGTGACACAGACAGCTGGGAGCGCCGGGGCCAGGCCCTGTCCGGCACGGCCTGCTCTGCCGTGCTCCCTGAGACTTCTCTCATCTCCCGTCTCCCCGTGTCATCACCGGGGACCGGCCGGGACTGGGCCCGGACGGGAGCCCGCAGCCCTCCGAGCAGCTGTCTGTGCCTCCGTGCAGGTCTGACGGGCCTCTTTCTAAGAACGAGCCGGCTGTAATTACTTCACTGTAGTCTCAGG
Source organism: Pipistrellus hanaki (assembly GCF_964339955.1). Lineage (NCBI taxonomy): Eukaryota > Metazoa > Chordata > Mammalia > Chiroptera > Vespertilionidae > Pipistrellus > Pipistrellus hanaki. The sequence continues at coordinate 1,632,813 of NC_140505.1, forward strand.
ATCCGGGGGAGCGTAATCAGTTGAGATACAGTTGAGAATTAAATGTTTTTAATTCCTGTTCTAAAATGACAAGGTCCTAAGGGAAATGTGTTGAACACGCTTGTTGTGGTTCATCATGCAGAAAAGTGTTGTCTTGAACTTGCGTTTTATAGATCAGGAGCCTCCCGATCAGCCGAAGAGAAGGAGGATTCGGAAGCATAAATCAAAGAAAAGAGCCGGCCGGCCCAGCGGCCTTCCTGCGGAGGAGGCGCAGTCAGAGCAACAGCGGGGTCTCCGAGAGGAAAGACCTCAGCCCCCGGGCGCGGACCGCCCCGCCATCAGCAGAAACAAGAGGAGGAAGCTGAAGAAGAGGCAGCAGGTGAAAAGGAAGCGAGCAGCTGGCCTGCTGACCAAAGCTGCCGGCCTCAGCTTCCTGTACGTGCCCGGCGGGGGCGGCTCGGAGCCCGGGGACTCCAGTGAGGGGGCCGGCGGGGGCGGCTCCGACGCTGAGGACCCCGGGGGCGCCGGGGACAAGGAGGACCGGGAGGGCAGCGTGGACGCCCAGCAGGACCGGGAGGGCAGCGTGGACGCCCAGCAGGACCGGGAGGGCAGCGTGGACGCCCAGCAGGACCGGGAGGGCAGCGTGGACGCCGAGCAGGACCGGGAGGGCAGCGTGGACGCCGAGCAGGACCAGGGGGGCAGCGTGGACGCCGAGCAGGACCGGGAGGGCAGCGTGGACGCCGAGCAGGACCAGGGGGGCAGCGTGGACGCCGAGCAGGACCGGGAGGGCAGCGTGGACGCCGAGCAGGACCGGGAGGGCAGCGTGGACGCCGAGCAGGACCGGGGGGGCAGCGTGGACGCCGAGCAGGACCGGGAGGGCAGCGTGGACGCCGAGCAGGACCGGGGGGACAGCGTGGACGCCGAGCAGGACGGGGGCAAAGGCCCCAAAGCCCAGGCAGAGGGTGTCCTCGAGTTTTTGAAGTCGACACAGGAATTGTATTTTTATGATGGTACGTTTCCCCCCGCTTTTCTTTTGAATAATGGCATCTACTTGTTTGGACAAGTAATCAAAGATATTATAATATTTAAAGGCTTACAATACAAAATGACCAATATCCAAAAGAGCCGTTAGTTTTGAGGCAGAAATGAGAACACTGAGGTTCTTCTCACCGGGACCCGACCAGCACTTAGCTTACTCCGCACGGCGGGAGGCACGGCCGCGGCCCGGCTCCCAGCACCGGCTCCGGGCGCGCCCCTCGGTCCGTGTGGGAATATGTTGGAATCGGCTCTATTTCTAAAAAAAAAAAAAAAAAAGTGCAATATGCCCGACATTATCAGGCAGGGAATTTTAACTAAAATAGCTATAGTCAAGATGTTCAAAAACAAAGGGGAAGTTGGAGAATGTCACCAGTTAATTTGAGTCTATTAAGATCCTCAAATGGAAATCCTAGATCTGAAAAATGTAATAACAAATTAAAAACTCAAACATGAGTTTAGACAGCAGATTAGACTCAGCATAAAAGACGGCAGCTGGCAGGCGGGCCCAGCAGAGCGACAGGAGGAGGGAGGGAGGGCGGGGAGAGGTGCGGGCGGGGCGGGGCACAGGACGGGGCTGGGGGTGGCACTGGAGTGTTCGGAGCTCCCGAGGGCCATGGCGCCCAGCTCTCCGAGCCCTGTGAGCTGCCCGCAGCCCTGGCGGGGGTGGCGGTGACGAGCGGACACGCTGTCCTCGGGCGGCCAGGTGTCCTTGCTGCTCCCAGAGGCCTGGCCGTCTGCAGGCCATGTCCTGTCCGGCTCCCGCGGCGCCCGGAATGGAGGCTGCTCCCGGCGGCCCAGGAGCGGCGCCCCGTCCCCCAGAGCAGCCGGTGGGTGTTTCCCTGGGCTCCGCCCGTGGGCCCCGGGCCTTTCTCCCCCGCGGCCTCCCCACTCGGCCTCCGTTCTCCAGTCTCTTCTCCGGCCTCCCCTCCCTGTAGCTGTCTCCAGGGGCGCGGACCCCACCTTCCTGGCGGCCTCGGAGGCGCTGCTGAGGGGCCTGGCCGCGGGCAGCGTGCCCCCCTCTGACCTGCGGGCCCTGGGCTACATGAAGGCGCTGCTGCTGCTGCAGGACCGGGGAGCGCTGTGGGGCGCCCTGCAGGCGTTCGAGGAGCACTGCGCCCTGCCGCCAGGTACGCCCCACCCCCCTGCGTCCCGCCCCAGGTACGCCCCACTGAGGGTCACCCCCCTGCACCCTGCCCCAGGTACACCTCACCAAGGTCACCCCCCTGCCGCCAGGTACACCCCACCATGGGTCACCCCCCTGCACCCTGCCACCGGTACACCCCACCCCCCTGCGTCCCGCCCCAGGTACGCCCCACCGCCCCAGGTACGCCTCACCGCGGTCACCCCCCTGTGTCCCGCCCCAGGTACGCCCCACTGTGGGTCACCCCACTGTGCCCTGCCCCAGGGATGCCCCACAGGCGGTCACCCCACGGGTCAGGAGTCAGGACGTGGCGCTGAGTGGCCTTTCAGGGGCGTCCAGCATGTCTGCGCCTCCAGACCTGGAGCTGTGGGCTCCGAGGGCCGTTTCCTCCGTTCAAATGGAGTGAAAGCTCGTTCCTTCTCCTGTTCCGTCCACTCTGCCCGTGGCTGCTGTCCTGGGTGTTCGGTGGCCACCTGGCCACGGGCTGCTGCCCACGGGGGCCGGTGTCCGGTGCTTCCTGCTGAGTGGTTCTGTCCTGTTCTCTGCAGACCAAGCCCGAGTGGTCTCCGCCTTCTTCAGCTACTGGCTCACCCACATCCTTCCTGAGGGCCCCGAGAGCGAGCCCGGAGCAGCGCCCGAGAGCCGCCCGAGCCAGGAAGCCTGACCGGCGAGGCGGCTGAGCTCGCGCCCGACACAGACCACGGGCCGGGGCCCGGAGGCCGGTCCTGCACGGAACTTACTCCGCGTCCCCGTCCGCCGGCGCCTGAGGCCCTTGCAGCGCGGGCGAGGGGAAGCTGCCGAATCTGGAACCGCCCGGTGCTGCGGCTGTTTGTTCCGCTCTGTGAGGGGAGGGAGCTGTCTGTTTTTATAATAAAGTTTTAAGTTACCCTGTCCTAAAAGCCCGTCTGGAGAATGCTCTGGATGCTAGAATGCTGCGGTGCAGGCAGTGTGACCCGCTGTTTTATCTGTTTCTCCGCACCGGGACGAAGTGTGGAGCAGAGCCCGGTGTGGGGAGCGGGCCTAGCGGTGCTTCTCGGCCAGAGGCCCATCCCCCAGGCGGTGCCACACTCCGGGGGCCTGGCTCCATCCTGAAAATGCTGGGAGCACCGCGTACGCCACCAGGTTCGCGCCCGACGGGCTGGGGGCGCCCGTGGGGTCAGGAGTCAGGACGCAGCGGTGACCGGACACTGCCTTCCACGGGTCCACGTCTGGCCCACTGGAGTCCACACTCACGGGGCCACGTCACTCTTCCTCCACAGAAAGAGCACGTTTCTCAGCCCCGACGGCAGGCTGTGGGCTGCCGACTCCGGGCCTCACGTATTTCCTCCACTTGGCTCCGCGCACCGCGCTGGCAGCCTGGTCCTGCCTCTGGGCTCATGGCTGCTCTCTCCTGAGAGCTGGCTTTACTGTTCATGTTTATCCTTTGAACAGCTTCGTCAGGGTGTACCTGCTATTAAAAGCCGTTCGATGGCTAGGACTTCATGAGATGACATATCTGAACACCCACAAAGCCAGCAATCGGCGAGCAAGCCCTCGGCCCTGCACTCTCCTTCCTGCTCATGGGGCAGGCAGTGTGGAGGGCAGGTCCGCTCACACCTCCTCCGCCCAGAGCCCGAGCGGAGGCGTGTCTGGCCGCACCTACATCTCCTTGTGGCTTTTCCTGCGGGACTCGGTGTCCCCCACAGCTGCGGCCCGGCACAGAGCGGAGACCCCGGCGCTGGGGGGGGGGGGGGGGCAGGCTGCCCTCCGCACCGGACGGTGGGAGGCCCGGGCCTCCAAGGCCACAGAGGCTGTTCACCGTCAGGGTGAGGTGGGTGGGGCCTGTTTTCTGGAACACGGTGGCTCCGCACAGGGGCGCCCTCCCCGCAGGGGTCCGGGCCCAGCCCTGCGCCTCAGCCACAGGCCTCTCCGGTCTGGCTCCCCTGAGGTGTCCCCACGGCCAGCGTGGAGGGCGGGGCGGGGTGGGGAGGGGACAGGGAGGGTGAGACAGAGAGGTCACTGGCTGGGGTGGGAACGGAGGAGCTGCGGAGGGAGGCCTCCAGGGTGAGCCCGGAGGAGGGGAGGACACTCCCGGTGGAATTCAAACCAGCTCGGACTGTACGGTTACATTCCATGCAGGTCAGAGGAACAGAGCGGCCGTTAGGGGCGCCTAGGGCACAGCGCTTCACCTCCCCAGAGCGGTGACCACTGTGAAACAGCCGCTTTGCCTCAGTTTCCTCCGGGATTCTACTTACGGGGGATTTCCTTCTTTTTTTAATTTTGAAAATACTGGCCTCTCAATACTTTCTATGTAACCACTAAATAAATGGGCTTTCTAAGCAGCTGATGGTTTTCATACAGGCTGTTCCTTTGGGCATTCTTACTTACAGACCGGTTTCTGCCAGCCCCAGCGGGCAGGTCCCCAGGACAAGGCTGCGAGCCTGGGGCGGGGGGGGGGGGGGGGGGGCGGGTCAGCGGGAGCCCACGGGCCTGAGGCCTCCAGGCCAGAGTGCCCGAGAGGAGGGCCCGGGCCTCCACTGAGTCTTAGGAAACCCCTTCCCTCCATCTGTCCTGTCTTCACATCGCCGGAGTTCAGCCCCTTTCCACAGACCCTGGCGGCCGGGGCTTCCAGAATTCCCTGGGGACAGAGAGGGAGGGGCTGATAAGGAGATGGCCGAGCGGACCCTGCCTCCGGCCTGCACAGGATCGGAATGCTGCTGATCCAGGGTTTCTGAACAGCACGCACTCCCTGCGGCAGAGGTTTCAGCAGCCACTGCACTCCTTTCAACGGAGCATCTCCCCTCCCCAGACCAAACATCCCTCCCTGAGAGGAAGGAAGGAAAGGCTCCTGGCGGGCACAATGGGCCGGGCGGCCGGATGTCACTGGGTTCAGAGGCTGGGCGCCGCCGGTGTGGGGGGCTGGTGGCGGTGGGGGGGCTGGTGGCGGTGGGGGGCTGGTGGCGGTGGGGGGCTGGTGGCGGTGGGGGGGCTGGTGGCGGTGGGGGGGCTGGTGGCTGGTGGCGGTGGGAGGGCTGGTGGCGGTGGGGGGGCTGGTGGCTGGTGGCGGTGGGAGGGCTGGTGGCGGTGGGGGGCTGGTGGCGGTGGGGGGCTGGTGGCGGTGGGGGGGCTGGTGGCGGTGGGGGGGCTGGTGGCTGGTGGCGGTGGGAGGGCTGGTGGCGGTGGGGGGCTGGTGGCGGTGGGGGGCTGGTGGCGGTGGGGGGGCTGGTGGCGGTGGGGGGGCTGGTGGCGGTGGGGGGGCTGGTGGCGGTGGGGGGCTGGTGGCGGTGGGGGGCTGGTGGCGGTGGGGGGGCTGGTGGCGGTGGGGGGCTGGTGGCGGTGGGGGGGCTGGTGGCGGTGGGGGGCTGGTGGCGGTGGGGGGGCTGGTGGCTGGTGGCGGTGGGGGGCTGGTGGCGGTGGGGGGGCTGGTGGCGGTGGGGGGCTGGTGGCGGTGGGGGGGCTGGTGGCAGTGGAGGGCTGGTGGCAGTGGGGGGGCTGGTGGCTGGTGGCGGTGGGTGGCTGGTGGCGGTGGGGGGCTGGTGGCGGTGGGGGAGCTGCTGCTGGGCCTGCTGCTGCCCGCCCGGACGGCTGGCTGTGAGAGTGTCCCCCGCCTGCCTCTGACCGGCTTCTGCTTGGGCTGCTTTGGAAGCAACGCGATCCGTTTCCAGGGACGGAATCGAGTTTCGGTAACGATGCCTCCGCAGTGCCGGCGGCCAGCAGCGCTCGGCTCCGCGGCTCACGGTGACTCTGGTGACTGTGGACGTTCCGCCCTGAGAACCCTCTGCAGCCTCTCTGACCGGCGCGCACGCACGGGGGCTCAGCCATGTCTCCCTCAGGCCAGAACGGGACGCTCAGACTGCTGGCCTCAGCCTCCTCCGAACACCAGCCCCGGACTGGGCACAGCCCGGTGACTGGGATCCGAGACGCCGTGGGAGAGCCATCCGGGTATTTTTAAAGAAAATATATTTTCATTGACTTCAGAGCGGAAGAGAGGAGAGGGAGGTAAGGAGGAAGGGAGAGAGAGAAGGAGGGAGGGAGAGAGAAAGAGAGAGAGAGAGAGAGGGAGGGAGGGAGGGAGGGAGGGAGGGAGGGAGGGAGGGAGGGAGGGAGAGAGAGAGAGAGAGAGAGAGAGGGAGGGAGGGAGGGAGGAAGGGAGAGAGAGAGAGAGAGAGAGAGAGAGAGAGAGAGAGAGAGAGAGAGAAGCATCAGTGATGAGAGAAACTTTGATCGGCTGCCTCCTCCACGCCCCACTCTGGGGATCGAGCCCACAACCCAGGCATGTGTTCTGACGGTGAATTGAACCCTGACCTCCTGGTTCATAGGTCGGCACTCAACCACTGAGCCATGCCAGCCAGTGAGCCAGTTCTGGGTATTTGATTCTGTTACTAGGGGCCTGGTGTGGGCGGCGAGGCTGTGGTGGGCACAGGGTGGGTCTCGGCCCATCCTCTGCTCCCACAGTTGACGGTGCCAGCCCTGCTCGCACCACTGATGCTGCAGAGCAGTTGGGGCTGGCGCCAGCAGTGGGTGCAAGCCTGAGGCAGGACCACGGCGTTCGGGAGCAAAGACTTCAGTCACCACTAGAGGCTCGCCCTGATGACAGTGACCTGCACCCCGCCTTGGTCTGGTGCCCGCTCACCTGCTCCATCATCGGGCCACAACCAGTTCACCATGGTCCACACACACACACACACACACACACACACACACACACACACACGCCCTCTGGTGGTCAGCTCCCGTCATAGCAACTGGTTGTTTGGTTGTTCCTCCATTTGGTCTATTTGCATATTAGCCTTTTATTACATGAGATTATTATACTAGATTATGCTCCTCTCAGTCTGGGATCCCCCCCGCCCACAGGAATGATCGATAAGGCGCTGACCTTTGGTCTGGGACAAGGAGGATGGACGAATGAATGGCCAGCAGCTGGCGATGGAGGGGACCTCCAGTCCCGGAAGTGTGTGTGCCCTGGTGGGCACCCCGGAAGGCCCTCCTGGCGGGGGGGGGGGGTTGGGGGGGGTGGGGGCTCACCCTTTCCGCCCAGTTTCGTACGTGAGGGGTGAATGCTGCCCTCAGGAGGAAGCCAGGCTGTGTGGGCACCTCTGCCCAAGGCCAGGCCTCCCTCAGAGGGACCTGTGTGGGCTGCAGGGGTCCCTGAGCTCGGGGTGGGGTGAGGGAGGGCTGGGGGAGGGGGGAGGGCCCAGAAGGGAGGGGCCTGGATGGAAACTAACAGGAAGCCTCTAAGTGAGGAGCAGAGGCCGGAGGGCCGCCTGGAGGAGGGGGCCGGCCCCTCATCCGGAGTGGGTTCTGACCAAGAGCTCAGCTTGCAGGCGGCGCCTCTGGGAGATGTGCAGGGAGCTTCCTGCCTGGAGGTCACCATGGAAACCGACGCCAGACTGGGTCAGCCACGCCCCCAGAGCCTCCCAGCATGCTCTGCGGAGGCAGCCTCCCCCTCATCCCTTCACACTCACACACACACACACACACACTCACCCACACACACACATACACACACACACACACACACACTCACACACACACACACACATACACACACACACACACACACTCACACACACACACACTCACACACACACACACTCACACTCACACACACACATACACACACACTCACACACACACATACACACACACACTCACACACACACACACTCACACTCACACTCACACACACACACACACACTCACACACACCCACACACACTCACGCACTCACACACACCCTGCGCGGTCCCCCTTCCCGGAGGACAGACTGGGTGAGCCGGGCCCGGTCACAGCTGCACAGCGAGGCCCGGCTGCCTGTGCCCAGGGACTTTTTAAATAGAGAAACACAGGCAGGTGAAGGGCCAGAAAACACAGTCACTGGCTCTCTGCTTCCAGAGCGTCCTGGGCTTGCGGGAGGTTGCAATTCCATCTACGATAGAAAGTGTAAAAGCACAGCAGGTGGCTGTGCCCACGGAGGGAAGCCGGGGGCTGGCACACGCCCTGTGCCGTCTGCGGGAATGGGGGGCCTGAGCGGGGAGGCCTGCCTGGGTCCGCGTGTTCCCACCCGGCCGTCTGTGACCTGTGTCCCGGTTCCCCTGCCTCCGTGTAGTGAGCAGAGCGTGTGTCTGACAGGGGACCCAGGTGCCAGCTCACGAACCCCGTCGTGTGTGGGTAGCGCGTACGGTAAGCAGTGCCCGTCTGTGTACCCAGGCCATGAGCCCCGGAAGGCCAGGCGCTGCGCCGGTGTGAGCTGGTTTGAAATGGCGTGTCCATGCACATTTAAAAAATATAAATATATTTTATTGATTTTTTTACAGAGAGGAAGGGAGAGAGATAGAGAGCTTGAAACGTCGATGAGAGAGAAACATCAACCAGCTGCCTCTTGCACACCCCCTACCGGGGATGTGCCCGCAACCAACGTACACACCCCTGACCGGAATCGAACCCGGGACCTTTCAGTCCACAGACCGACGCTCTACCGCCGAGCCACACCGGTTTCGCTCCATGCACGTTTTTAACATTCGCACACATGGCCGTGAGGGCGGCGTTCTCACACTCGCTTTCTGCAGGTGGAGCTTCTCCGCGGGTGTGCTCTGTGCATCCCATGAGCCTCCTCTGTGTGCCTGGCGGCCCGGAGCTGCCTTATCTCAGGATCCTGTGATCGCTGAGCAGGTCAGATGTCTGGCGGCCCACGTGCCCGCTGGGTAAAGCTCGGCTAATCCCACCAGCTCCAGCCCTTCCGGACCCTACCCCTCGCCCTGCGGCGTGCCTGTCACCGCTGTCTGCGCTGGCTTCTTCAGGCCTCTCCCGCCCAGACACACTCAGGGCCTCTTTCCAGGTTAACGGTTTCATTGCCGATCACTTCGGAGTAAAACCCAAAAGGTACATCTGATTAAAAAATATATATATATTTTATTGCTTTTTTGCAGAGAGGAAGGAAGAGGGATAGAGTCAGAAACATCGATGAGAAACACCCATCATCTGCCCCCTGCACACCCCCCATTGAGGATGTGCCCGCAACCAATGCACATGCCCTTGACCCGAATCGAACCTGGGACCCTTCAGTCCATGGGCCAATGCTCTATCCACTGAGCCACACTGGCCAGGGTTGATTTTTTTTTTTTTTTATGGTAGAGAAGTTATAATACTTAAGAAACATGTGCACAGAGCTGTTCAGTGCTGGGATCTCTTTATAGATTTTTAAATGTTACTTGAATTCTCAAGTAAACACGTGAATGTAGAGTTAGTGTGGAAATAGAAGCAATATGAAGTCCGTCCGGTGAAAGCTTCTCTGTAGAAGTCAGTTTGCTTGGCAGGAGGCTGTGCGCATTAAAATCTGATAGATACTCAGAAATGGATCCAATTTGCCTCCAACAGTTTCTTTTTTTCTTTAAGATTTTTTATTGTCGTGGTTTTTTTGGGGGGCTGGGAGGGAGAGGAAGGGAGAAGGAGAGAAACATCCATGTGAAAGCGAAACATCAATCAGTGCCCCCTGGGGATGGAGCCCCAACCCATGCCCCCTGACCAGGAACCACAGGGCAGCCATCCATCCACAGGCGACCCAACCATTGAGCCGCACCAGCCCGGCTCTGGCCAACACTGGCCCCACTTCAGACATCCTTACCGCTCTGGCGGGTGGGGAGGGGGCTGTTCGTGTGAATGTGCATTTTTCTGATTATAACGGAGGTGTGTCCTTTGTGCTTTATTGCCCCGCTCTTTCCTGAGACAGGAAATAAGCCGTTGTGTGCTGTGCGGGAGCCCGAGGTGCGCCTCCTGCTCGCCTGGTGAGCAGGCTGGGGCCCCAGTTCACTGACGGGGTGTCACCGCAGCTAGAAAAGCACCAAGGACAGACGCAGACTCCGGTTCACTGTGCCCCGAGTGGCGCGTTCCGCCTGCGATTAGATATAAACCCCTCAGAACCGGCTCCACTTTCTTTTTTTAAAAAAAATGTATTTTATTGATTGCTTACAGAGAGGAAGGAAGGGAGATGGAAAGAGAGAGAAACATCGATGAGAGAGAAACATCCATCAGCTGCCTCCTGCACACCCTCCACTGGGGACGTGCCCGCAACCAACGCACATGCCCTTGACGGGAACCGAACCTGGGACCCTGCAGTCCGCAGGCCGCGCTCTGCCCACTGAGCACACGGGCTTGGGCTGGCTCCACTGTCCTTGGCCCCGGGAGGGGGCCCGGCCCCCAGCAGTGCTGGGCTGGGGGGAGGGGGCAGGTGCCCGCAGGCACGGGCATGGGTGGGCTCCATCCCCAGGGGCAGCGGATTGATGTTTCGCGCTCACATCGATGTTTCTCTCCCTCTCCCTTCCTCTCCTCCCGGGACGGTGCACAGCCTCCGCTGCCCCCGCGGGTCCGGGCACGGGCCGCCCACCCGGAGGGCGAGGGCCGAGCCTGGGGCGCCCCCCACCTCCCAGCCCAGACCCAGAAGCCCCCGGTGGGTGGGGGTCCGCGGACCCAGCCCGGGGCGGGGCGGGGCTCCGCTCCGAGGACCGGGTCACCGGCCGGCGAGGCTCGTCCGTCCCCGCGACCGCCTCCCGGCCCCGGAGCCCCCGCCCGGGCCGCTGTGGGCATGCGCACTGCCCGCCGCGGCCCGCCGTTGCCATGGAGACCGGGACAGAGCGCCCCGCCCCGCGCAGCGCCGGTGGACAGGCCGCGCCCCCGCCGGTGAGGGGCGACCTGGGGGGCGGGGCCAAGTCCTGGGTGGCCCGGGGGCGGGGCCTGTCAGGGGCGGGGCTGACCGGGGGCGGGGCCTGGCGGGGATCGGCGGGGTGGGTTCGGGTCCGAAAGGTGCTCGGGGCGCCGGGGCCGGGCCGGGGGCGGGGACCCGCCCGGAGCGGGGGTGGGGACGGGGGTGGGGACGGAGGGGGGGACGGGGTGGGCCGGTGCCGCCGGAGGAGGGTCCAGGGCGGTCCGGTCCGGAGGGTGATGTGGCCCCGCCCGGCCGTCCCGCCCCTCGCTCACCGCGTCCGGGCCTCGCGGAGCCGCCGCCCGAGCCCGAGCCGCTGCGCTGCCCGGCCGCCCGGACCGACCGGCATGTGGAGGCTGGGCCGCAGCCGGGTGCTCCTGGACGAGCCGCCCGAGGAGGAGGACGGGCTGCGCGCGGAGCCGCCGCCCAGCGCGGACGCCGGGGGCGCGCAGGTGCGGGGCGCGGGGAGGCCGGGCGCGCAGTGGCCAGGGTGGCGCGGAGCCGGGGCGCGCGGGGCGCGCGGCGCGCAGGTCGGCCTGGGCCCGGCCCGTTAGGGTCCCGGGCGGGTGGAGCACCGTCGCGGGGTCGGGAAGGCGACACGGGTGACGGGGCACCTGCGATGCGCGCGGCCGGGCAGGCGGAGGCCGCCCCGGACCTCGGCGGCCCCCCACGCGGGACGGGGTCGCGGGGGGTCCCGGCCCGGAGACCAGCAGGCGCCCCGGGGCCCGGCCGCGTGCCCAGGGGCGAACGCGGGCGGTACAGAGCGCTTCCTGCCCGCGGCCCGCGGTGGCCGGAGGGGAAGGCAGTGACCTTTCCGCGGAGTGCGGCCCGGATGGTGCGGCACCGGCCCGGCAGGTTCCAGCCGCGCCTGGAATGCCCAGCATTTCTCATTGAAACGCTCCCCCGGGCGGCCCGGTTCTCCCCCCACCCCGTCCCACCTCCCCGCCCTCCCCGCGCGCGCGCACACACACACACACACACACACACACACACACACTCACTCACACCGCCCGCCCCGCTCTGTTTCCGATGCGCAGCGCGCTGGGGCCTCGGCCATGGAATTGAGGTCAGAAACCCAGTGCGCCCTGGCTGGCTCTCTCTCTCTCTCTCTCTCTCTTTTTAAATCAGCAATTCCACTTCTACCTGGCCCGCTCCTGGAGGTGGCCAGAGGGTCCTTTTTGCTAAAAGTTTGGAAACTGCTGTCCTGGAAGTGTGTCAGCGCCTGTGAACAGTTGGGGGTAGTTTCTGTGAAACTGATGGAGCCGTTAGTCACGGTTCTGTCTGAGCCTCTTTCTAAGTGGCTTTTGGACAGCGCGGACCTGGGTTTTTATTTTTTTAAATCTCAAAATCGCAGGGTTCCTCCAAACAGCAACTCTCCGGAGTAGAACGATGAGAATGTAATTCACAAGGAATTATTGTGGATTAGATGGGCGGGATCTTTTTTTTTTTTTTTTTATGAACTTTAACATTTTATTTTTTATTTTTATTTTTTTAAACCAGACTTTTAAAAAATTATGTATTTTATTGATTCTTTACAGAGAAGAAGAGAGTGGGATAGAGAGTTAGAAACATCAACGAGAAACATGAACCAGCTGCACACCCTCTACTGGGGATGTGCCTGAAACCAAGGTACATGTCCTTGACTTGAATCGAACCCAGGACCCTTCAGTCCGCAGGCCAACGCTCTGTCCACTGAGTCACACCGGTTTTCCCCCAACTTTAACGTTCTAAATTGATCCCGTGTTCCACCTCCCTTTCTCCTGATGAATCCTACAACCTGTGTGTTTTCCTTCGGTTTTATTCTGGACATTTTCTCACAAAAGAAAACGTGGAATAGGAGCTGGAACAGCAACATGGATTCAACCCTTAGGAACGCTGTTGTTTTTCCGATTTTCTAGTTTACAACTGGGTGTCTGCATCCTTCTGTTAACTGTGAGTTTTTGTGTGGGGCTTAATCGGGTATTATTTTTATAGGCTTTCATTAGCTTTAGAGAGGAAGGAAGAGGGAGAGAGACACATCAGTGGTGAGAATCATTGATCGGCTGCCTCCCGCATGTCCCCTACTGGGCCTGTGCCCTGGCTGGGAATTGGACCCTGACCTCCTGGCTCATAGGTCGATGCTCAACCACTGGGCCACACTGGTTAGGGCAGGAAGCTATTTTGTTAGGTGCCCAGCAGCACTGAGTGGAAAATACCGATTCCCGTCTGTTATGTCCCCCAGTGCTCAGCCCCCTCTCTCGGCACCCCATTCTCAGGGCGCTGACGGCCCTCAGCACAGGGCCCTCCGACCTGTCCTACAGATTCTGCAGCAGACGTAACGTGAAATGTGTCCGAGGTCAGTGTCCCCGAGCCCCGCGGCCGAACCCTCCTTGCTCCGCCCACCCATGCTGCCCCTCTAGTCCCCGGTACCTCCATCAATGGCTGTCTCCACTTTCCCAAAATGCCGTAGGTTGGGGATCGTGCAGTGGTGGCCTTTTCAGACTGGCTGCTGTCACTCCGTCACAGGCACTGAGCTTCCGCCTCCCGTTTCGCTGAATAATCTCCCGTCCCCCGGCCTGGGGGCCACAGGCCGTCCGGCCCCTGCACAGGCCGTCCGGCCCCTGCACAGGCCGTCCGGCCGCTCTCCCGCTGTCACAGCTTGCTGCAGGAGCACCTGTCCGCAGGCTCTGTGCGGACGGACGTTTTCAACGTGGATGGATCCACGCTGAGGAGCGCGATTGCTGGGTCGCGTGGGGAGAGTGGGCTTAGTGTGTGGGACACCCCCACACTGTCACCCTCCCCGGCTGCGCCCCCGCGCCCCCGCCCGCAGCGCCTGCGGCTCCTGCCGCGCAGTCCTCCCCGTCCTCCCCGTCCTCCCGCCGGGCGGGTCTCCCCCGGGCGCAGGGTCTCCTGGCCTCTCGGTTGCATGTTCTGATGCCGTGGGACGGAGCATCTTCCCTGCGCTTCCCTCCTCTTTGGTGGCGTGTCTTACGGTGGGGGGCCCTTTTATTTTATTTTATTTTATTTTATTTTTCATTGATTTTTTTACAGAGAGGAAGGGAGAGGGATAGAGAGAGAGAAACTCTCTGAGAGAGAAACACCCCCCACGGGGACATGCCCACAACCCAGGTACATGTCCTTGACGGGAATCAAACCCGGGACCCCTCAGTCTGCAGTCCGACGCTTTATCCACTGAGCCAAACCAACAAAACTACTGGCCTTGGCTTTCCTGTTGTTGAGGTGTAAGGGTGCTTTGTGTGTTTCGGACAAAGTGCTTTTCCGGACGTGTCTTCCCGACAGCGCCTCCCGTGGCCGGTCTTTCCTCTGCCGGCGTCGCTGTCAGAGCAGTGCCTGGTTTTAGTGCAGTGCCGGCTGTCCGTGATTTCCTTCCCGGGGTGTCTGTGCCCGAGCAGCGGCCGCCCCGAAGCCGTGAGGGCTTCTCCCTGTGGTCTTCCAGGCGTGAGACTCGCCTGTGGCTTTTCATTACTTCGTTAAGGTTCCTAGAGTTCAATGCGCTGAAGAACTTTGCGGTAGAAAAACAGATTTTTTTTTTTTTTTACTCTAAATTTCATTCCTTCTGGAGGATTGGTCTTTATCCCAAAGCCAGCTTCTGATGGAATTAAATTAGACAGTTCATGGCACGTCTGCATCAAACCTCTGCCTGCAGGTTTTGGTGGTGACGTTGGAAGGAGGGGGAATCGGTGTGAGAAGGACGCACCGCACGGGTGCTCTCCCGCCCGGCCTCACCCCGGGGCCCGGCCTCCCCTCGGGGCCCCGCCTCCCCTCGGGGCCCGGCCTCCCCTCGGGGCCCGGCCTCCCCTCGGGGCCCGGCCTCCCCTCGTGGCCGGCCTCCCCTCGGGGCCCGGCCTCCCCTCGGGGCCCCGCCCATGCGGTCAGCTGAGCGCGGAGCCGCTGCGTCTCCTCCGGAAAGGGGTTTAGCTGGCACTCAGATGTGCACGCTGACTTCACAGCGATAATCGGCTGTTTATTAAAAAGGAAAAGTAGCTTACTGTGAGGTCCTAATACCTTAGAAATGCGAGGCATGTGAATCGCTGTTGGGATTAAGGAACACTGCATTGTTCCTAAAATAGTTTTCACCCTGAAAATAAACTTCTCCTTGGACTTTTTTTTTTAAAGTGAATTTGCAACACACACACACACACACACACACACACACACACACATATATATATCATATATATTACTGATTTCAGAGAGGAAGGGAGAAGGGAGGTGGAGAGAAACATCAAGGCTGAGAGAGAATCATTGGTCAGGTGCCTCTTGCATGCCCTCTACTGGGGATCGAGCCTGCAACCTGGCATGTGCCCTTGACTGGAATTGAACCCGGGACCCTCAGTCCACAGGGCAGCGCTCTAACCACTGAGCTACACCAGCCAGGGCTGTTGAGCTTTTCCTTTGTCATGAACACACATCTATTTGTATTATAGTGAGACAGTGAGGTCAGAAGGGGGAACATTCATTGCAATCTATATTATAGAAAGCACGCGGCCGCGACACCACCATGAATAGTGGCCAAAGACCGGTCACAGGAGATGCACGGAGCATCTCTCGGTCCCTCCCCACCCCACCCCGGGAGCCGCTGTCGGCAGCAGGCAGGCTCAGGCTCACGAGGCATGGCCCGCAGACTCCGGTCACAGCGAGGCTGGCGGCCGGCGGGCGGGCAGGGTGGCGGGTGGGGGCTCGGTGAGGCGGGCGTGTGAGGCACACGGGTGGGCGGGCTGTGAGCTCGGCAGGCCAGCAGGTGCGCTGGGCTCCCGTGGTTCAATGATGAGGAGACTAACGGTTCAGCGAGCGGCACTGCAGCCCCAGTGGCGGTCAGTGCCCCTGTCTCCTGGCCTCCCCCAGGCCTCCCCTCGGCCGCAGGTTCCGCGGGGCCTCGGCGGGACCATGAGCTGCCAGGCGGTTTGCCGTGGGGCCGATGGGCCGGGGGGGCCGGTGGGTGGGGGGACTGCTGGGCTGGGGGGCCGATGGGCTGCGGGGCCGATGGGCTGGGGGGCCGGTGGGCTGCGGGGCCCGGGGTATGTGGGGGCTTAGGCAGCAGCCACGATGACGCTCTGGAAATGGCCTCGGAGAGCGCTGGGCCAGGTTCCGGCACCATTTAACGCCCAGAGCTCCTCAGAGGCGTCCGGAAACGCCAGGGGAGCATGTGCTCCTCCGCCTGCTGGGTCGGAACCTTCGTGTGGGCGACAGGCTCAGCCTGGGAGCTTGGAGTGCAGGTGGCTGAGGTTCGCGAGGGCTGCAGGGTGGGGGTAAGGGTGGGGGTAGGGGTGGGGGTGCGGGGTGGGGGTGGGGGTGGGGAGGCATGGGGTCAGCTGGACGGTGGATGTTCCCCTGAGCTCAGAGAACCTGCATCTTGCGGGGCAGGGTGGGGGTAGGGGTGAGAGATGGGGAGTGGGGGTGGGGAGTGGGGGCAGGGTGGGGGTGTGGGGTGGGGCGCGCAGGGTGGGGGTAGGGGTGGGGGGCGGGTGGGGGGTGGGGATGGGGATGCGGGGTGGGGGTAGGGGTGGGAGATGGGGGTAGGGATGGGGGGTGGGGATGGGGGTGCGGGGTGGGGGGTGGGGTTGGGGGTGGAGGTGGGGGTGGGGGTGGGGGAGGCATGGGGTCAGCTGGATAGTGGCTGTTCCCCTGAGCTCAGAGAACCAGCTCTCGGAGGCCTGCATCTTGGGGGGCGGGGTGGGGGTAGGGGTGGGAGATGGGGGGTGGGGGTGCGGAGTGGGGGCGGGGTGGGGGTAGGGGTGGGGGGCGGTGGGGGTGGGGATGGGGATGCGGGGTGGGGGTAGGGGTGGGGGGCGGTGGGGGGTGGGGATGGGGGTGCGGGGTGGGGGTAGGGGTGGGGGGTGGGGATGGGGATGCGGGGTGGGGGTAGGGGTGGGGGGTGGGGATGGGGATGCGGGGTGGGGGTAGGGGTGGGGGGTGGGGATGGGGATGCGGGGTGGGGGTAGGGGTGGGGGGCGGGTGGGGGGTGGGGATGGGGATGCGGGGTGGGGGTAGGGGTGGGGGGCGGTGGGGGGTGGGGATGGGGATGCGGGGTGGGGGTAGGGGTGGGGGGTGGGGATGGGGATGCGGGGTGGGGGTAGGGGTGGGGAGTGGGTGGGGGGTGGGGATGGGGATGCGGGGTGGGGGTAGGGGTGGGGGGCGGTGGGGGGTGGGGATGGGGATGCGGGGTGGGGGTAGGGGTGGGGGGTGGGGATGGGGATGCGGGGTGGGGGTAGGGGTGGGGGGTGGGGATGGGGATGCGGGGTGGGGGTAGGGGTGGGGGGCGGTGGGGGGTGGGGATGGGGATGCGGGGTGGGGGTAGGGGTGGGGGGTGGGGATGGGGATGCGGGGTGGGGGTAGGGGTGGGGGGCGGTGGGGGGTGGGGATGGGGATGCGGGGTGGGGGTAGGGGTGGGGGGCGGTGGGGGGTGCAGGCTTCCCAGGAGAATGAGCAGCACTCACCACCGGCTTCTTCCCACTGAGCCGTGGGCGGCCTTAGCTCGGCGAAGAGCTTCGCGTGTGTGCGTGCGTGTGTGTGTGTGTGCATGCGTGTGTGCACGTGTGTGTGTGCACGTGTGCACGGAGGTGCCACACGTGTCTGTTGTCCGTGGTGCTGGGCGTGGCAGCAGTCCTGACGTGGGGCCGCAGGTCCCGGATGCGGGAGGGGGCGGAGGGCGGGGCGGGGGGGCACGCAGCCGGCCGGCCCGTCTCCCTGCGGCCTTGAGGACGGCCTGGGCTCCGGTGGCGCGGCGGGGGGGACATGAGGGGGACGTGGTTCTGAGCATCAGGACAGCTGGAGTCCAGCGCGGTCGCCAGCCTCTGCCTGCACACCTCCGTGGCTCCGTGGTTCCGTGGCTCTGTGGCTCCGTGGTTCTCCGTGTTTGGGAATTCACCCCAGTGCAGGGCTGGGGAGCCTCCCTGTCTTCGCAGCCGTGAGGCCCACGTCTGGCCGAGGGTGCGAGTGCCTGGCCCCCGGTGTCAGCCGTCGCACTGGCCGCGTCTCGTTTGCGGTCCAGCTCCGTGTGGCTGAGTCAGTGCTCTCTGTGCTGGCGCTGCTGTTCCGCTCGCTCGGGCTCAGTGCCCGCGCCTGGCTCCCCGGGGAGGCCGGTGTGTCCGTGGAGAAAGCGCGCTGGGCGGGCTGGGCAGCAGTGCGGCGCCTGTGCGTACACACGTGTGACACGGGTTAGGACTGACTGACGAACACGGATGACCAGGGCTCAGTCCCTGCCCTGTGTTTCCCGGGAGAGCAGCGATTCGTGACGTGTGTTTCATCCGGGTCCCCGTGGCGCCCACTGCGCGGCCTCCTCCAGGGGACTCGCCCCCCGCACACAGTGGGGCTGCGGGCAGTTAGGAGAGCCTGTAACGCCCTGGGCCGCTGGCAGTTGGTTCGCCTTCGCTGCTGCTTGAGTGCTGGACGGGCGTGTGTGTGGGGCCGGGAAGGGAGGAGTGAGCGGGGAGCCTGCCTCCCGCCCGTCTCACCTGGGCTCGGAGGAGCCGCGCTGTCCTCCGGGCCGGCGGACGGAGGCAGTGCTGTGAGCGGAGGCTTGCCCGGACGCCAGGCGCGGACCGAATGCCCCGCGGGCTTCTGCGGCCGGCGGCGGGCCTCTGTCCGGAGTCTTCCCAGCAAACACAGCTCCTGTGCGTCGGAGTCTCGCTGACAGAGCAATGGGTGGGGTCTTTGGATTGGGACTCTTCAGGTCCCTAGAAACCGGCATGGTAAGCATCTTGGTGCCTCTGGCTGCTGGGAGGTGCCCAGACGGGGCGCCTGACCACACTGCCACGTGGGGGTGTCTGTGGGCTGTTTTCCGTTTGTTTGCTTGTTCTGTGAATTCTCACCTGGGGATATTTTCCCCATTGACTTTTAGAGAGAGTGGAAGGGGGAGGGGGAGGAGGACAGACGAGGAGGGAGGAGAGAGAGCGACCGACCGACAGACAGACAGACAGACGTTGACATCAAGTGGTTGCCTCCCACATGTGCCCAACCAGGGCAGGGGTTGAAGCTGCAGCCCAGGCATACACCGTGGCCTGGGAATCGAACCCTTGACCCTTCGGTGCGCCGGCCGCCGCTCTAACCCCTGAGCCGCCCGGCCAGGGCCGTGGGTTTGGTTCAGGTCAGTGCCGTTCCCCACACGTGTCAGCGTGTGCCCCTCTCAGGCGGGCAGGGGGTGGGAAGGCCGCCGCTGACGCTGGCACACCGGTGAAGACGAGGTCGGCGGCGGAGAGCGGGCTGTCTGTCGGCCGGGGAACGTGCTGTGGAGGGAAGGCCGGCCCCGGGCCCCGGGCTCTGGGCGTGAGCGGGCGCCGCGGTCCGTCCCCGCGGTCCGTCCCCGCGGTCCGTCCCCGCGGTCCGTCCCGCTCGCCGCCCAGCGCCCGGCGGCGTCTGAAAGGACACGAGGCGGCGTTTCCCGGGAGACGACGGGGAGGCCGCCCAGGCTCCGATGGCCGGTGTGACGGCCGAGGGGAGCGCCCAGCCCGGTCTCCGGCGGCCCCGCGGCGTCCCGGGCGGAGGGCGGGGTGGAGAGGGTGAGCGCCTGGGGTGACAGTCCTGTGAGGCGGACCTGCCTCTGCCCCCGACGGGGGGTGGGAACCCGCCCGTGCCAAGAGGCCCGTGCCTGCCCCCACCGGGACCCCGCCCTGCTCCGCTCCGGACTCCACAGACACACCAAGAGGCCCGTGCCTGCCCCCACCGGGACCCCGCCCTGCTCCGCTCCGGACTCCACAGACACACCAAGAGGCCCGTGCCTGCCCCCACCGGGACCCCGCCCTGCTCGGCTCAGGACTCCACAGACACACCAGTGCTGCCTGCAGGGCGCAGCAGGGGAAAGAGCCCGGCCGGTGCTGCTCAGTGGTTAGAGCGCGGGCTGCGGCCTGAAAGGTCCCAGGTTCGATTCCGGTCAAGGGCACAGGCCCAGGTTGCGACAGGGCCAGATCCCCAGTGCAGGGCGTGCAGGAGGCAGCCGATCCACGGTTCTCCCTCATCACTGATGTTTCTCTCTCGCTCTTTCACTCTCTCTTTCTCTCTAAAAATCAATAAAAATGTGTATTTTTTAGAAATAGGGGAAAGAAAACCCGAGAGAAAAGGACTCGGCGCGGCCGCAGGTGGAGGGACCCGGGAGCGGAGGGCGTGCGAGGCCAGCCCGCGCCCCGAGGCCGCCAGGCCCGCGGCCCAGGGCACCTGGCAGCGGAGGCCCCGGCCTCGCTCCCGGCTGGAACCCGGTCAGACAGCCCTTTGTGCGCCTGAGCCGCCGGCCGGGCCGGGCCGGGCGCCCGCTGACACATTAAAATTGCAGAGGCACCTGAGCCGGCGCCCCCGCGCACACGGGGCACTTTCCACGCCGCGTCTCCGTTCCCGCCCTGAGTGGCTCTGGGTGGCCCTGGGCAGCCCCGGTGGCCCTGGGCGGCCCCGGGTGGCCCAGGTGGCCTGGGTGGCCCGGGTGGCCCTGGGTGGCCTGGGTGGCCCTGGGTGGCCGCAGGAGCCTGGCACACAGCCCTCGGTTCCCTTTCCTTTCAAGTTGCAACAGGAACATTTCAGAGTTCTGTAAAGCAAGGTCTGCCCCCGGGAGCCGCCCTCTGCCCCCCTCCCCTCCCCTCCCCTCCGCTTCCCTGATTGGAGAGAGGCCACCCACAGGGCGTGGGACTCGGGTGCGGGATGGGCGGAGTCTCTGTCCTATCTGGGCCTGCTCTGACAGCCGTGCCTCTGCTCTGAGCCGGCGTAGGCACAGGACGCACCCGACTGCAGAGCCGTGGCCTCTTCCCTCCTCTGCAGCCACCCGTGGGCACCCGCAGGGATCCGTCCTGGGGTCGCAGCTCGGCCGCCCCCGCCTGGGTGAGGGCAGGGCGAGGATGGGCACCACACATGGTCACCACAGTGGCTGTCCTCACAGCGGGATGGCGGAGGTCACCTGCCACTGAGGGAGGAGGACCTGCGACCCCAGGAGACGCGGCCCAGCTTCTCCTCCAGGCCCAGCTTCTCCCTGAGGCCCAGCTTCTCTCCCAGGTTCCAGCTTCTTCTCTCCCAGGGCCCAGATTCTCTCAGAGTCTAGCTTCTCCCAGGCCCAGCTTCTCTCCCAGATCCCAGCTTCTCCCCCAGGCCCAGCTTCTCTCCCAGGCCCAGCTTCTCTCCCAGATCCCAGCTTCTCTCCCAGGCCCAGCTTCTCCCCCAGGCCCAGCTCAACAAATTTGTCACAAAACCAGACCTGTGTGCCTGCTGCCAGGCCTGACCTCTTCCTGACCTTTGTTGGTGCAGGGAGCAGGGTTCCGAGGTTGGAAGGAAGTGACTTCGCTGTTTAATGACGACGACGAGCAGCACCTGCTGGGAAGATGCAAATCTCCCAAGTCCCGGGGGTAAGTCCCTGCGGGGAGGGGGGACGCGGTCCGCAGACAGGCCCGGCCCCAGTGGGCGCCCCTCGTCTCGGCCCCCGCACCCCTCCCTCCCGGTCACGTGGGACAGCAGGGCCGGTCAGGTGGCACGGGGGCTCCTCCCCTGGGTGTCTGGAGAGGATGGGTGCTGATGGGGCTGCGGGAAGGCCGGAGGCAGCCAGCCGCAGGCGGAGGAGCGTGGGAGCTGCAGACCCGCGTCCACCTGAGCCCTGAGCCCTGAGCCCCGAGCCGCCTCGCTGCACGGGCGGGCGTCGCTGGGACCACCTTCCTCCCGGGAGGCGGGCCCCGCACGGCAGTGCCCGGGCATGGCCTCCCAGGGCCGTGTGCTGGCTGGGTCCTCGGACCCCGTGTGTCGAAAGGCATCTCCCCGCTGGAAGTTGGGCCCTGGGCCCGGCCTCCGGCTGGCAGGCACGTGAGCCCCGGGCGAGTCTCCTGAGAACCGGCCCGAGTGCACGTCCACGTGTGGGTCTGAGACGCGGCCTCATTGGTGTCAGCAGCAACCCGTGGGACGAGTTCTCCCTCTGACTTCGCCGTTTCAGGTTTTACATACTGATCGGCGTTAGCTTCCCACACAGCTTAGATGGTTTTAGAAAAAGAAACTTTATTTACAAAAATGGGTCGAATCTGAGGCCCCTGCACCCCCCAAACCCCTCCTCTGTCCCCGCAGAACCAGCTTACGGCTGAAGGAGGAGCTGAAGGCGGAGAAGAAGTCCGGGTTCTGGGACAATCTGGTGCTAAAGCCGAGCACTCAGCCCAGGAAGCCGGACGAGATCGAGGGCTGGGAGCCCCCGAAGCTCACTCTCGAAGACGTGGCAGCCGAGTCGGGCGCCCTGAGCGACCAGGCGTCCGGGCCGGGCTGGGAGGAGGGGGCCAAGGGCGCCGGCAAGTACACCAGCCTGGCCGGCCCGGGGGGCGGCTCGCGCTGGAGCCTGCGCTCGGCCGGGAGGCTGGTCAGCATCCGGCGCCAGAGCCGTGGCCACCTCGCCGACAGCTGGGAGGAGCTGGAGTGACGTCCGTGCCCGGCGCTGGCACCACAGCCTCGGCCTCATGTGCGGCTCCGGCTCCTCCTCTCAGAGCCCGTGTGCCTATCAGGGGTCTCCGTAGCCTAGCGAGTTCTTAGTCTTTCAGGTTAAAGAGAGCGGAGTCCACTCTGCCCACATTCCATCTCCCACATCTCAACTCTGTGACCGCCTGCGGCCGGCACGCCACGCCACGCCAGGCCACGCCAGGCCACGCCACGCCAGGCCGGCGTCTGCTGTTTCTGACCTGGGTGCAGTTTCGGATGCTGCCCCACGGGGACCAGATGGCACCTCCCCGCCGTCCTCAGCTGCATCCGTCTGCCGCATGACATGGTGACTCCGGCGTGGAACCGTGGGAGCGGACGGTGACTCTGAACGTGGCCGCTGGGATGGACACACGCCGCGACGGCTCGCGTGTATCCTGGAAAATGAAACTTCTTCTCAAATTAGACATCTGTCAGCAAATCAAATCCTAGAGAAGCGAACGCTGCCTGCCGCTGGCAGACCCCCCGCCCGCCGCCACCCTCCTCCGCCCCCCGCCCCTGCAGAGGGGGAGGCGGTGCTGCGTAGGATGAGGCTTTATTTCTGCTGCTGGGCTTTTAAATGTCCATCTGTATTTCCTTCTAGAAACCTGTCGTGCTTTCTGATCACAGAAAACCCTCAGTGCCTGCCCGTCGCTGGGTCACCGGACACTAATTTTGCTGGGAAGCCGTTAACTTGCTTGTGACAGGGCTGCAACGTCTAAATCACTGGAAGTGCCTCCTCCTAGAATGCCCACGGTGTCGTTTAAAAACGAGATGCTTGTGGGACCCGAGGGCTGCGTCGGCTGCCGGGCGGGTTTTGTCCGTGCACCGTGACGCGGGCCAGGCCCCGGACAGCTGTCCCGCGTGCGGCCCGCACACCCGGCCGGGGCCGGTGGGAAGCACGGGCGTCGTTCCCGGCTCAGGAACCTGCTGCACTGCATCCCGGGAGGAACATCCCGGCTGCTCAGGGCTCGCGGTGCTGCTCCCCGGCCGGGGCTCCGTCACTCCTGGGACCGGCCGCACGCCCCTGCCTGGAGGGTCAGAGCGTCTGTCTGTCTGTCGTCTGCCGAGCATCTGTCTGTTCCCCCATCTGTGTTTTTCAGAACAAGAAGTCTGCTGGACGGAGCCTGGGCACCGGTGTGCTTTCCGTGGTGCTGGGGCAGAGCCAGGCGCGGGTCAGGCGGGGACTGTACACCACACGTTTCTCTGCAAACATGTATGCAAATGAGATGTTCTGGTGTGTGGGTTCAGTGAAACTGGCTCTGTGGGTCTTAATATATTTATTGGTGTGCATCAGGAGGAAATAACCTACCAAAGCGATTATTTGGGCCTAGGTCGAGAGAAACTCGGTTTGGTGGGGGGTCTTGTTTGAATTCTGGGTACAGACAGCTGTGTGAAGAATGAGGTGTCCGCTCCTTCTAAAGTTTTTAGTGTTTTTAATACAAAACGATGGCTGCAGAGGAGGTCCAATCCACCCTCATGCCGAGGTTTCAAGAAATAAAAGTACCGTTTCTATCGTTCCTCGTCGTTGGCCTGTCATTGGCGCGGTCACCACGGTCACTGCTCTCACCTCCGGCCCGGGGCCTGTTTTAAATGGGGACTACGTGTAGATGTTTCATACATAAACGCCCGACACCGGCCTGAGCTTGGCGAGCGGCCTCGCTGCAGTCTGCGTGCGGGTCTGTGCCGGGCTGCGGGGTTCTGGGTCAGTTGTTGGTGAGGTGGAGACTTGAGCTGCCTTCCAGCTCCCGCTGAGAAACAAGGAACATGCCAGTGGGGTGTCCTGTGGCAGCTGAGGCCGAGGCCGGGGCCGTGGGGTGGGGCGCACTGCAGGGATGGGAGAGTGGTGAAGCCGTTTCCATGACAACAGTGACATCTCTAGGAAGCTAGTCTGTGCCCTGTGAAAGGAGTGGGAGCCAGGAAGGCTGCAGAAGGCGCTAACCAGACCGCGTACCTGAGCAGCCCCAGTGCAGGCAGGTACAGGAAGAGGGCTCCTCCCAGGCACCGACTTCCCACCCCTGCCAGCTGCCCAGGTTGCAGGCCAAGCTGTCCCTGGAGTCACCGTCCTGGTTCCTGCAGCAGGGAGGGCTGGGGGAGCCCTGCGGCTCCAGGCAGGCGCCCGCTCAGAGCACGGCAGATGCTCTGACTTCACAGGAAGCCGTGTCTCGGGGTTTCCCGTTGCCCTCTGCCCAGGGCTCTGAGGGACTGATGAGAATTACCGTCAGCGTGCGCAAGGCAGTGGTCAACGGCTCTCATCATTGACATTTCCATTTCTCTCTTCCTCTCTCCATAATAAAAACACTTTAAAATAAACAGTATCTTAGCCCACCCGGCGTGGCTCCGTGGCTGAATGTCGACCTGTGAAGCGGGAGGACCTGGCTCCATTCCCCGCCAGGGCACGTGCTGTGGGCCTGATCCGTGTGGGCGTGCAGGAGGCAGTGATCAATGACGCACACTGATGTTTCTCTCCCTCCCCTCCTCTGAAACCAGCTGTGACGGTGCAGCTGGATGATTGACTGTTTTCAGGAAAGCTGGCCCGCCGGGAGGGAGAGGCAGGAGCCGCACTGCGCTGAGGTTTGAGGACAACGTTCCTTCAGAGACCAGGCTTCAAAGGCTCCCGCTGCTGCGCTGGCCTGTGGCCACTGAGCCAGGAACGCCGCTCCGAGCCTTCAAAGCTCAGCAGCGGAAGCTCGGGAGACCCAGGGGACCGGGCGGGCCAGGGCGGGACCAGGGTGAGACCAGGGGCACAACTGGAGGCGCCCGTCCAAGTCCCTGTTCGCGGAGACACGGCCTCACAGAGGGCGGGGTGCTGCCTGCCATTCACGGTCTCTCAGTGTGTGTTCGGAGGAGGGGGGGACCGCTGCCTGTGCCCGGCCCGCAGGACGCACAGAGGAGCAGGCAGCACGCTCACCCTGGCGCTGCGGCCAGACTACACCTCTAGACACGTTTTCCAAAACGGACTTGCATTGTTTTGAAAGTA
The DNA here is from genome assembly GCF_964339955.1 of Pipistrellus hanaki. Lineage (NCBI taxonomy): Eukaryota > Metazoa > Chordata > Mammalia > Chiroptera > Vespertilionidae > Pipistrellus > Pipistrellus hanaki. The sequence goes on from NC_140505.1 coordinate 1,658,028, forward strand.
AAACAATCTCTTAAAGGTTTCAAAGGCGCAGATGTGTGTGAAATCACTCACTACGGTCTTGTCAGAGGCAAACCGGGCATGTCAGTAAACATGGTTTATTGTCTGGAAAGCAGTTTCCCACGGACGCAGGCTGCCCGCCGCCGCTCGGCATGCTCAGTAGTCGTCCCTCCCAGGGCTCCGAGGTCCCAGATGCCGGCGTCTGTCCGAGGGCGCGGCCACACCACTCCCACCGTCCTGGTCACAGACACTGCACAATTCACAACTCAATCGCCAAACACCGGACAAACACACAAACATCCCCCTAGGGCAGTGGTCAGCAAACTCAAGATCAACAGTACGACAACTGAAATTTATTTTGAGAGCCAAAAACCAACTTCTGCGCATGGGCCATGAAGTTTCAGTTGAACTGTATGTGCACGCCCACACGTGGTATTTTGTGGAAGAGCCACACTCAAGGGGCCGAAGAGCCACGTGTGGCTTGTGAGCTGCAGTTTGCTGACCATGGCCGTAGGTCATTGGGTCACAACCAGTGTGGTTACAATACATCTTAAGAAAAATAAATAATCTGCACAATGTATTTACAAGGACTGCTGGTTTTACCCCCCTGCCCCCCCCAATTATGCAAAGCCTGGAGACGTGTGACCATCAGCCGTCACTGCATTAGTGTCAGCTCCGCACGGCAGTGCGCTCAGAACCCAGGGCCTTTCGGACCGGATCTGTAAGTAGGTGTGAGTTTTCAAATGCTCAGAGAAAAGAACTTCTCAGAGACGGAGCGGACACGGTCTCACCGGGCTCCCTGGGCCCTCACAGGGGCACACGGCGCAGCGTCCTGCCCGGAGCAGGAAGCTGCCAGGCAGCCGCTCGGTGGCAGCACGCGGCAGGGGTGCTGGCTGCCCTCGGGCTGGGCGCCGCCTCGGGGCCGGCAGGTCATGGGGAGGCTCAGAACTTGAAGAGGTCGATGAAGTGCTGCGGGGACACGGGCGTGGAGCAGCGGTCAGGGTCGGTGGCCGTGCAGGGGTGTCCCGAGTCCTGCGGGAGGAGGAGAGGCCCCACAGGTTGGTTCCAGCCGCCTGAGCACCCCGGACCCTCTCTGCGCCATGAGAGCTAAGACACCCGCACACGCGTGCTCTCGGAGCAGAAACCCCAGCTCACGTGCTGGACGGAGGAGACCCCAGGTTTCCGCCGCCCTCCTCAGCCACGCTCCCGGCCACGCCCTTGCCCATGCCCACGCCCCCCCGGACCACTCCCATGCTCCCTTGCCCACGCCCCCAGCCACTGCAGGCCAGGACTGCACTTAGCAGGAGGAGGGGTTTGTGTGGAAAGTGGGGAATCTGGGAGACAAGCTGCCCACATCACAGGCAGTGCCTTCGCTGGGCCCAGCACCCGGCGTCGAGCGGCGCCTCCACCCGCAGGCAATGCTGCGGGCGCCCCTCGAGCGCCCCGAAGGCTGAGCCTCGCGCCAAATGCAGGACTCGGGCTTTTCCTGCAAACCTGGCATGGCGGCTGAAGGCAGCCAGGCCATGCCCCTGGGCAGGCGGGCTGCAATGGGTGTGCGGTGCCCTGGCAGGGCAGGCGGGTTAGTCCCGAGCAGGGGCGGTGTGAGTACCTGGAGCAGTAAAGCGAGGCGGCAGTCCTGGAGGCGAAGACAGGCCGGAGGAGAGCGGGAGGGAAAGGGAGAGATTAGAAGGCGGCTGGTGCACACTGCGTGACAACAACTGAAAGCAGCCAGCAGGTGACGGGCTGGCGCCATGTCCCTGAGGCAGCGCCGGGCTCGCAGACGCACCTGTCACTCCCCAGCCTCGCTCGGCTGCCCCAGGCTGCGGGGCCGCCCTCCCCGCAGTGTGCTCTCGCTATCCCCGGAGACGGGAGCAGAGCCCATGGCCGGGAGGGGAGCGGAGTGTGCGCCTAGCTGTCCGGGTCCCAGCGCTCCCGTGGTTACGGGGCACAGGCTCCGCTCCACGCGCAGCGGCCCTGAGGGGACCAGCGCCCTCCCGGCTCCGCCTGCGGCCCAGCGCGGCAGGCCGCCTCCCCCGCCGCTCCCGGCGCTGCAGCTCCCGGCGCAGCACGTGGCCGCGCAGTCGGGCGGGACGCGCCACCGGGCCACGGTACGGTGTTTACAGGCACAGCCAGGCCCCCAGGGCGGGGCAGGGGCCCCAGGACGCCGGGCGGGATCACACAGGCTTTACAGTTTCACCGCTTTTTCCCGGTGAACCTCACAGGACACACACACACTCAGGGCAGCGCGTGGAGAGCACCGCAGGTGGAACGTTCACGTGTGAAGAAGATAAAAGGCACTGAAGGCGGCAAGTGGAGTTCAGCCTGAGCGGGAGAGCCTGTCCGCAGAGGCGTGGGGGGGGGTTCATCAGAGACGTCTGGGGGGAGAGTGGATAGGAAGGGGGTTCACGGAGATGTGGGGGAGGAGCAGACAGGAAGGGGGCCCATCAGAGATGTCTGGGGGGGGCGTAGACAGGAAGGGGGTCCATCGAGATGTTGGGGGGGGGTGGTAGACAGAAAGGGGTCTCCGGAGACGGGCCAAAGGGGCTCGGGATGGGAGTGTGCCGGGCCCAGGCTCAGGCTCCTCACTGAAGGACTGGACTTGACAAGCACCAGAGTGTTAAGTTCTGACCACACAATGAGAACATGCACGCGGACTCGTGTGTGGAGCTCTGAGCAGAGAAGCGGGAGGCACGGGGATAGGCTGCCCGGAACGGCTGAGGGACAAGAAGGCCGCGTCTGGGGACCAGGTAAGCGAGGCGGTCCTTTCTCAGGCCCAGGGCTTGGGAGAGCCGCTGGCCAGGAGCAGCCTCTGCTCAGGAGACCCAAGGGGCCAGCAGACCTGTGCTGCCTCCCCTCGGACGTGCCCCACACGGCCTGTCCCCCGGGAAGGCTGCCATCCGGGGAAGGAGTGGCCAAAGGTCCACTCCTCGCGGCTCGGACCTGAACCCCAGGGCATGTGCTCAGGAGCCTGTCCCGCCAGCTAACAGACAGACAGCTCGCCATGTGCTCACGCCTGCCTCCGTGCAGAGTACACGCTGCCCCCCCCCCGCCCCCCGGGGGCTCACCTTCCAGAAGAGCGTGCTGCAGTGCCGGCAGAAGAGCAGCGTGTCCCCGTACTGCTCCCGTGTCGGGTAGCACTTCTGCAGCGCGAAGTACATCAGCTTCCACTCCACGTGGCCCTTCTCCGAGAGGATCAGGTGTCTGCAGAACTGGACACGCTCGCTCAGTCAGCAGGTGTGCAGAGCGGGATGCGGGCAAAGCCATTAAAGAGGCAGGTGGCCGGGAAGCACTGAATTATTGGACTTCAACTGTCGGGTTAACTCCAAGGGACTCATCAAAGGAGCTGCGTGTTCCTCCTCTGGACCCCACGCAGCCATGACAGATCTCACTCCTCAGGTCTGGCCTGAAGCCCGTATGTTGTTCCACTAAAAATAAGGCCACCCAGAGCTGCACACCCGAACTGATACGACACTGTATGCCGGCTGCACTCGGAAAGCCATGTTAACGTGGTGAGCTACACACATCACCTGCCGACACGGGCAAGGCCTTGAAAAGAGGTCCCGTGAAGACGCACCAACGGCCAGCGGCCAGCACCTGCCCTCAGAGTTGGGAGGAGACACGTCACACCGCCGGGGAGGGGGGGCACTGAGGCAGCGCCTGGGCTTCCCATACGATCACACAGCATGCAGACTGGATGCACCAGTGGGTGCCAGTGCTGACCCCGACAGGAATCGCTGTGCGGAGGACAGAGCCTCTACAGTGGCTGAGCTCGTGTTGCTCAGTGGATAGAGCGCCGGCCTGCAGACTGATGGGTCCCAGGTTAGATTCTGGTCAAAGGCATATGCCTAGGTTGTGGCTTGGTCCCCAGGAGGCAGCCAATCAAAGACTCTCCCTCACCATTGTTGTTTCTCTCTTCCTCTCCCTTCCTCTCTGAGATCAATAAAAATGTATTAAAAAAGATAAGGTGGCCCTTTATGGAAATGCACGCAAGGACCTCACAAATGTCCTGAGACGCCCGCCGCGCACTCTGACCCTGGAGCTGGGGAACAGCCAGGCACCTGGGGAGGGGCCCCGGGAGCTCAGGCCGCCATGCAGACACTCCTCACCCGCTGCTTCCCTGGTACAAACCCCCCCTGCACGCCTGTGCCGACTCCAGAGCTCAGCCTCTTCCTTCCCCAGTCCTATCACCGGGCCCTCCCCAAGTCCACCCAGAGCTTTCCTGGGCCGCCCCGCCACAGCCCACAGTCCAGCAGGTGCCCTCTGGGAGCCTCGGCCCCTCCTCTGACCCTCAGGAGCCCCGTCAGCCAGCTGCCCGAGGCCCACCTTCTGCTCTCGAGTCCTTCAGACACCCGGGCCTCTCGATGTGCTGCACTCGGACACCCGGGAGGCATCTGAACCCACCTGCCTCCACCGGGGACTCCCCATCCCAGAGACCAGGGGCACTGCTGCACCTGCACCTGCCCCCCCCCCACTGGCCCCCAGTCCCTGGGGTTCGCCTCGGCCACGTTTGCCTTTCTGCCCTCTCCCGTCTTTCTTGGCACAGCCTGTCATTGGTCCGTTCCCAATGCCAGGCAAAGAGGAGGGTCCACAGGGCTCAGGACGCACCTCCTGGCGCAGGGCCCTGCCAGGCAGAGCATGCCCACAGCTGCCACCGCCTGTGGCCTGCATTTCCGCAGGCAGCCTCTCCTGCGCCGCAGAGTGGACGTGCTCACATGCACACCATTCTCCATCTCCCGGCGGCCGCCACCAGCTCCCTCACCCCCCACCCCGTCTCTGCTGGCTCAAACCGGCGTGCCAGGCTGCCTCCCGCAGGCACAGCCCTGCCCGCCGCAGCACGGAGCTAAGGCGGGGAGACGTGGGCAGCGGCATGCGGGTGCGGGCTGGAGCGGACACGCAGCCTGAGCCGTTAGGGAGATGGCGACACCCAGTGCCGATCCCAGAGGGCGGGAACGCAGCCTGCTGTGTGTTTCGTTTTTGGGTTTATCAGCTCGTGGCTCTTTCTGAAGACGAACAGGAGCCTGCATGAGCGTTGGGGAGCAGCCGCACTGACCTTCCTAAACCAGGTCCCGAGCCCTCACCTGCTTCTCGGCGAAGTGGTACTGGCACAGCTTCTTCCAGAGCCGCCGGTCCTCGCTGAGCGTGCGCAGCGTGGGGCTCACCTGGCCCAGCGTCACGATGTCCCAGCCGTCCGACAGCCGGTACAGGATGTTGTTCAGCATGTGCAGCGGCAGGTCACTGAGCGTGAGGCCGTGGTTCTCCTGCGAGAAAGGGAGCAGGCCACGGCGCCTCAGGCCACGGAGGCCGACCTCACGTTCCCCTCCCCACACCCCACTAGCGGGAGCCTGATGCAGCGCCCCTGACCCCGCCTCCTCTGCTGGCCGCCAGGGCCGCCGGAAGTGGAGCCGGAACGCCTGGGCTGCTTGGTGGCACCAGCCCCACCATGGCGTGTGCACGAGGGGACCCGTCTACTTGACGACACTCAAAGGGGCGCATGGAAGTGGCAGGTACTGGGGACGTGGCAGGCTACGGAGCCTCTGCTCTGGCCTGGGCAGCTCAGTGGCCGGGGCCGTGGAGGAATCCGTCACGGAGGCCTTCTAGCTCACATCTCCGTGACTTCAAGTGCATAAGCTACACCCTCCCTCACACAAGCCGGCAAATGACCCGCTCTTTGTCCCTCAGGCTGGCACCACAGGGATGCTGTCTGAGGCCTGTGCCAGGGGCTGTGCCATGCAGGGCCTCATGTCCGCAGGAGCCTCTTACAGACAGACAGCAGGTGTCTGCTGGGCCCTACCCGGCTCTGCCCCCACCGTCGAGGCGGGAGTGTCCCCAGTGGTCAGAGCCTCAGCCCTGGACGAGGACATCTGTGGAGGCAGGAGCGCCTCGCCTGGTCCCAGGGGGTGGGCGCAGGGAGGGGTGTGGAGGGCGCCCTCACTGTCCCCTCAGAGGCTGGCACCGTCCTCGCTGTGGAAATCCTTCCTCAGCTCGTCAGACACGATCACAGGGGACGGGAGGCCACGTTTCTGCCTCATCCGGTGCCTCAAGCTGCAGCATCACGGGCCTTGGACATGGCGACAGTTTGCCTGTGATGGCATGTCTGTCATGTGTGTCACCTTAAAGCCACACACGTGTGCATCTGCCTCCACACGTGTGCATCTGCGTCCACGCAGAGCGAGCACGTGAGGGGAGCACAGGCCCTACGCGAGCACAGCGAGGGGAAGGCGGACTGCGCACACGGAGGGAGCCGTGCCTTTCTATGTCATCTGAGCCCAAAGCACCCGATTTCCTCTCCCGGGAGCGAGCTGACACCTGTCCCCGGCAGACAGCCCTCCCAGCAGCCGGCCCGTGGTCTATTCCACCCAAAACAACGAGTTAACCCGAAGCGGAGACGAGCCTCTCTCCACGCGGAGCCCGGAGAAGGGGCGCGGCTTCGGGCGGCGGCGTACCGGCGTCACCTGCAGGTTCTGCAGCTGCTGCTGCCAGGCCAGGACCGTCTCCAGCCGGCACACCCAGATGTTGATGTTGCCCACCAGCACGGACTTGCCCACGCCGCGGACCAGGGTGCAGAGCGTGGAACTCAGGTCTCGGAGGAGGTCTTTGATCAGCCGCGGGTTCTGGTGGTCGTCGAGCACTGGAACACACACAACACAACCGTGCATGGCCGGCTGCCCCGTGAGAGGTACCTACAGATGAAATGGGCACGCACACAGCGGACCGCACTCAGCCTCGGAAAGGAAGACTCACTCCCCCACACGCTGCCCCGTGGGTGGCCTCAGAGACACGACGCTCAGGGTGACGAGCCGGACAGGACAGAGGCTGTGCCTCCGTGTGGACAGTGGCACCGGGGGGAGGGCGGGGGGAGGGAGTGCCTAGTGGGACAGAGGCTGAGTGGGAACATGAGGATGTTCTGGGAGATGATGGTGGTGATGGTGGCACAACAGAGTGAAAGCATCGAATGGCACCGACTGTAGCTTAAGAGACACTGTCCATTTTGCACTGTCTATATTTTGTCACAATGAACAATGATCTAATTCCACCGCACCCCAAACTGGCATCTCTGAGCTATCGCAAATCTGATGAGACTCAGACAAACTTTAAAGTGTTTCCTGACGAGCATTTCTGGTCGAGTCTACATTTTTACTTTGAACGGTCAGTCTCCATGTTCTTTACATTCGCCATAGAGATGGTGTTCACAAATGGCTGCACTCAGCCCTTAAAGCAGCTAGAGGGCGCCCCCCAAAGTGTACACACACTGTGACAATACACAGGCACTGTTTGCCCCAATACGTTTCATTTTCAAAATGGAGTGATCGGCTATTATAGAATGTATACATTTTTGCGGACGTCCTATACATGTATAACCCTAGTGCGAAATCTAAAATTCTACCTATTAGCCTCTAATCAACCAATACAATCACTAAATTAAAAAGCAATGTATAGGTTTATTTGATGCTGAAGCAACTAAGCCCCAACTCTGATGATTATGGAAACATTATATGGTAAAGTGAAAAAATATGACTGGCTACCATGAAGAGGTAAAATATCTTTTCACGTATCTTCCTATCTTATAATAGCACAATAATATATTCCTTATATCAGGGGTCCTCAAACTTTTTAAAGTGGGGGCCAGATCACGGTCCCTCAGAGAGCTGGAGGGCCGGACTATATGAACTACTAATTCCTACTGTAACACCTCGGCTGCGCTCACTGCCCAAAAAACCTGGCGGGCCGGATCAGACTCCTCTGCGGGCCACATGTGGCCCGCGGGCCGTAGTTTGAAGACCCCTGCCTTATATTAATGCAATATACTCCCTCCTATGCAAACGCAACTGTAAAAACGTGGACAGAACATGGACGTGAGAGCTGGAGGCTGGCATGGCGGTGCAGCCCCAGGCGCACCGGACGTCACCATCTGACACACACACGGGGGCAGGGTTAAAAGAAGCCCCTCTCCTCATACTAAAGCTCATTAAGATTCAGACGATGAAAAGTATCAGTCATCCTCTTACCCTTGTGAACGATTTTATCCAAAATGTTGAAGTAATTCTTTTGTGCCACACCACTCAATGAGGTTAACTGGGATTTTGCAATTAGCTGCAATAGCTTAAAAGAAAGAGGGAAAAAGCTAAGCATAAATCTCCTTCACATGGAAACACAAACCACAGTGACGACACGCACGGACAGACGTGTGCCCCTCAGGGTTCCTCGGTGAGAGGCGCTGTCACCTCATCCCAGGATGTGACCCTCCGTGTGCAGACCGAGCCTGTGCCCCTCAGGCAGGTCTCCGGCATCTGACCCGTGGCCTGTGCTCAGTCCCTGCGCTCTGTCTGCTTCCTCTGCAGACTCCAATTATATGTGAGCAGGGCCTTCTCCTGGCTGCCCTTTCTCCAAAGCTCCCCCTCTTTCTAACCTTGTAAACTCAGAGTCACTGCTCCTCTCATTCTGCCACCTAGACTCTTACTATTTCCAAGTGCCCGCTCTGACTAGGCTCCCTCCAGTTCCTGTCCCGGCTCGTCCTCATGGCCTGTTTCCTCTATCCGCCTTTGCTCACACTGTCTGTCTGTCTGCTCCCAGCCTCCCAGCCCCCAACCCCAACCCCAACTGCTTCCCCAGCCCGTCAGGCTCTCCCTCTTGACAAGTCTGCCGCCCACTGGTGCAGGTCCCGGTGCCTCACCACCCTGTGCCACGGGGTCAGCACCTCTGGCCTCATCCTTCCTGGGGTAGGTGGGTGGGCAGAGCTCCTGCCCCGGGGCCCCAGGAGAAATGGAGGCCTTTCCCGTCCTCTGCCCAGTGCTTGCTGCTCCTCTCTCTCCAGGGAGAGCCATTCCCTCCCACAGGGTTCATGTACTGCCTGCCTCTCTGCATTTCCCCCGGGCTCTGAGCAAGGAATCGAGCGCGTGACTTTGCCGTCCTGCCATCCGATTTTACTCCCTGGGCCTCACGTGTGGCTGCTGATGTCGCCTGACCTGCCCTGCGTCTGTGAACACGTCCACTCGCACCATCCTGACCGACTGCCCAACCTTGGCTGCTTCTGGTTGCACTTCAGACTGCAGGGCGCCTGCCGCCTAGCCTCTGCCAGTGGTTCTCTACCCCTCCTCCCTCCTCGCTGCCTCTGCTGCCTTCCAGAGGACAGAAACTGCCAACCACACGCTCAGAGTTGCCCTGGCTGGCGACCACCACAGACCACCTCTGTCACTTCTAACATTTACGTAGAGTATCCTGCACTGCGGTGACCACGGACGACACTGCAGCACCGGGCAGACCAGGTGAGAGCCTGCCACCCGCCGGCTGCACCGTTCCCAGCAGCTCGTGCTGCTCCAGGTCCTCGGCTGGCCATCACCATGCAGAGTGACCCCCTCCACCTGCGTGAGGAGCCGAGCAGAGACCAGGAGTCCAGAGACTAAGAAGCGGCTTTCCTGCCAATGCACGCCGGGCGGAGATGTGACGGAGGGGAACCCCCCTGCAGCCTGAGGGGGACAGCCCAGACGTGCAGGTGCACTGCATCCTTCTCCTCCCGGAAAGAGGAAAAGGAGGCGTTCACAGTGCCCTCTCCCCTGAGAGAAGTGCGGGCAGAGCTGGAGGTGCTGTACTGCAGCGGTTCTCAGAGGGGCCCCGAGGTCCAAGCTGTTCTCCAGTATCATGGAGACACTGGTGACTGTTCAGGCTCCCGCTGGATTCAGATTTACAACCAACAGGAACACGGAGGGACTGCAGGGCAGGCCGGGCTTGGAGAACACAACGTGACTAACCTAACTCTTCCACACCCGTCAGGCGGTACTATGGTCCTGGGCTACAGGTGAGAAGACCGAGGCTGGGGAGAGGAAGAAAACGACCTGGAAGTCACAGCTCAGAGAGGGACACAGGTGGCCGCACCAGGCACCTCCCACCACCGTGTGCCGGAAAGGCCTGGTGAGGAGCTCCTAACAGCATCGATGGTCTGAAACTTCATTATCTCACTTTAAAAAGTGTTCTCGATGTTACTCACTTAGTAAAACAAAGTGACCTAAACTTTACAGAAGCGGGAGCTCTCCATCCATGTTCCTGAAGCCGAGCAAAACCCCGCCCTAACCTTGTTGGCAAACCCTGTGGTCGTGACTTCCCTGGAGCTCGGCGGCCCGACTCTCCACAGTCCGGGACCGGGGGCCCCAGGACGCCTCAGCCGGAGGCAGGCTGCCCGAGGCGACCTGCCCGTCCTGGGAACTGGGGAAGCAGATGGTCTGCGAGATGGGAGCCCCCTCCCCCTCTGGACTGTCCCTCTGCTCCCCATTCCTGGGGAACTAACACCCCATGGGCCCTCGTCTCAGTCACCGGCTCCAGTTACTTTAGGCCCTGGCCAGGAGCTCAGTGGGTGGGAGCATCTTTCCCATACGCCAAGGTTGCAGGTTCAATCCCCGGTCAGGGCTCATGCAAGAAGCACCATGAATGCATCAATAAGTGGAAGAACAAGTTGATATTTTTCTCTCTCCCCCTCTCTCAAATCAATAAAAAGACTGCTAGTGTTTATATAAACTGAATTATTGCATACTTATAGTTTCAGTTTTGTTGAAAGAATTCTTCGTTGCAGCACTGACAGGAGAGATATACTGGAAGCTGAAGAACAATACAGACAGTCCTGATCACGACACTGACTATTTCTAAGTGACCTGGATGTTCACTCTCGCTGGCCTGCCATCGGCTGAACAAAAGGCCTCCACCACCCGGTTCTCACCGGCCAGACACTTCCGTGGTGTCTCTGAACACGGCAGAGCGACAGCTTGGCTGGCTGAGTTTCCTAGACTGTAAGCCCCACCCTGCGCTTCTCACGCTTCCCTCATCTAGTTTCCTGGGGCATTAACATAATGTCACCGTGCACTCTGTCCCAGCACCATCAGGGGAAAATGACAGGAAATGCCTGCAACGGTAGCCAGCAGCCCTGCCTGCATGGCCACAGGCGTGTCCCTGGAGTGGGAGCGCCTTCTGTGCCCAGGAACTTTGGAGGGATGTGTTTTGCATGAAGAAGGGACTGCCTTCATTTCCAGAGGCCAGGCTTCCCTGGAGGGGAGGTGCCTGCAGGATTAGTAAAGAACTGGCAAAACGTGACCATGTGAGAGGTCCCACCATGTGAGCAGAGCCATCACTCACTGTCACAGCAGAGCCATCACTCACAGCCACAGCAGAGCCATCACCCACTGCCACAGCCACAGCCACCGCAGAGCCGTCACTCACTGCCACAGCCACAGCAGAGCCATCACCCACTGCCACAGCCACAGCAGAGCTGTCACTCACTGCCGCTGCCACAGCAGAGCCATCACTCACAGCCACAGCAGAGCCATCACCCACTGCCACAGCCACAGCCACCGCAGAGCCGTCACTCACTGCCACAGCCACAGCAGAGCCATCACCCACTGCCACAGCCACAGCAGAGCTGTCACTCACTGCCACAGCCACCGCAGAGCTGTCACTCACTGCCACAGCCACAGCAGAGCCGTCACTCACTGCCGCTGCCACAGCAGGAGTGAAGAAGCCGCAGAGCAGCCTCTACACAAATGAGGCCACGGGCTGGCTCAGAGCCCTTTCTGGAATGAGGCTAAGACACCAATCCCCTCCAGCCAGGGGCCAGCAGCACAACAGCTCTGAGCTCCCTCTGTTGGGTTCCCCTTTCCAGGCTCAGCTGTGACACGTGAAGTAGGACACGTGGGGACAACCAGGTAAACGTCTGTTTCCCTGGCACCTCCCATGGTGCCCTGCATGTGCACGCGTGGTTTGGAGAAACCTAGAAAGCGCAGAGGCCGACCGGGTCCCACCCGAGCCCGCGGAGCCCGGCACCGAGCCGTCTTCTCCTGGGCCCGCCCCGGGGTCACTCCCACTCCGCCAGGAGCGCCCTCTGCAGCCCGAGCTCGGGTCCCCGGAAGGCGATACTCACCCTGACCACGTAGCTGAACCTGCGCACGTCCTGCACGGCGCTCGAGAAGTCCAGGCGGGTGAAGGCCTCCCCCAGCGTGCAGTAGCCATGCCGCTGGAAAACGGAACAGTCAGCTGGGCGGGCGCACGCAAGGCCAGCGACGCTCAGTGTGGCGAGTCTGCGCCGGACAGTGGCTAACTGTCGGCAAAGGACAGGGCCCACTCGGACGCAGACACACCCAGGGGAGTCAGTCATACTGATGCTGACCTAGCACCATGCCTCCTGAGGAAGCTCTGACACCCTCACCCCGCGGACAGGACAGGACAGAACGGAACAGGACGACAAAGACAAAGACAGACAATCATGCACCTCGCCAATTTCTTTTGTTGGGACGCATCTGGGGGGAGGGCCAATTAAGCCAGAAATAAAACAGTGGGAATATTCTCGGCTACGAAACCGCGAGCACGTCCAGCAGGCGGCTGCTATGAAGATCCACTGTGAACACGCATGCTGAGAACGTGACCCCTCGCAGGAGTCCCGAGGCAGAGGGGGCAGGCAGAGGCAGGGAGATGTGACCAGGGGTCGGGGCCTGTTCAGCACCCAAACCCAAAGCTGGAATTAGACCAGGCCCAAGAGGAAAAAAAAGAAGCACTAGTCAGTCTTTTACTTTTATTACTTTTTAAAACATAGGCCGAAACCGGTTTGGCTCAGCGGTAGAGCGTCGGTCTGTGGACTGAAAGTCCCCAGGTTTGATTCCTGTCAAGGGCATGTACCTTGGTTGCGGGCATATCCCCAGTAGGGGGTGTGCAAGAGGCAGCTGGTCGATGTTTCTCTCTCATCGACGTTTCTAGCTCTCTATCTCTCTCCCTTCCTCTCTGTAAGAAAATCAATAAAATATATTTAAAAAACAAAAACAAAAACAAACATATATATACATATATATATATATATATATATACACATACACATACACACACACACACACACACACACACACACTGAGTGGCCAGATTATTATGATCTCTAAAGGCATAATAATCTATCCATTCAATGTATATCCTATATAATAAAAGGCTAATGTGCAAATTGTCCCCTCGACCAGGGGTTCGACCAGCAGACAGGCCGGCCAAATGACCATGTCTCCTCCCCCTGGCCAGGCTGGCCGAACCCCACGCAATGCACAAATTCAAGCACCGGCCTCTAATACACACACACACACACACACACACACACACACACACACACTGAGTGGCCAATTATCAGTTCAGAGATCATAATAATCTAGCAACTCAGTGGGTGCTAGATTATTATATATACACACACACATATATATATATATATATATATATATATATGTGTGTGTGTGTGTGTATATATACACGCATATATATATATATATACACACACACACACACACACACACACACACTTCTGAGCCCCCTCCTATATATAACTGACTTCAGAGAGGAAGGGAGAGGGATAGACAGATAGAAACATCAATAATGATAGAGAATCATTGACTGGCTGCCTCCTGCACACCCCCTACTGGGGATCGAGCCCACAACCCGGGCATGTGCCCTTGGCCAGGATGGAACCCGGGACCCTTCAGTCCACAGGCCGGCTCTACCCACTGAGCCAGTCTTTTAGAATGAAACATCACTCTCTAGATGGTTTTCTCCATGATGCATCTGCATTCCGATTGGTTTGTACATTAGGTGTCACTTCAAATTCTACCATCTGTGTTTGAAATACGAAGAGTATAGAAAGAGATTTTTAATGCAGAGTTGTGGGACAGACAAACGGGGCACCAATCACAGAAAGCCCAGGGTGGCAGGGGAGGGTCCTGAAGTGGCGGCTCGCCCTATCGCAGTGAAGACACACAGGAAGGACTGGTGGTCTGTGCAAGTCCTAAGAACAGTCCTATGGGTGCATAAGCCAACAAGATGCATTCACTCACAACACTCACACGTTTTAGGGAGCATCTACCATATGCAAAGTACCTTCTGGGGGCACGGGGAGCAAAGCCAGACAGAACCTGCTTATACCAGCTGGTACTCCTACTCCATTTCTTCTCAATGAACAGAACTGCGTGCTGGTGCGGGAGACAACTCTCCAGGAAGCCCCCCTCCCAACAGCCCCTTCCGGGGGAGTAAGACCTGGTTCACAGAGCGAACGGCAACGCAGTGTGTGAGCGACACGGGCTCGCCCGCCTGGGGGCCTGTGGGCGGCCACAGTGGCCAGGTAGACGGGCAGCAGAGGCCCTGGTCCATCCGGGTGAGAGGACTGCCAGCCTAGTGATGCCCAGACAGCTGGCGAGGGAAGTGCCAGCTCTCGGCCCGAGCCCTGCCCACCCTGAGCTGGTTACACTGTGTGCTAGGATCCGAGATCACTGACACCTCAGCCCCACGGGAGTTCTGTCAGCTGCTTGTGCTGGCCTAAGCTGGTTCTCTTTCCTGTCATCAGTGTGGTAAGACAGATCAATGAAGTATTACATAGTCTTACATCAACCTAAACTGTGTTAGGTTCTGCCAAACATTCGTGCAATGGTGCATTAGACTGTGTGCGAAGGATTAGTCCTCCCGAACCCACTTAGCCATGTAAGCCGTCACCAAGCAGGCAAATACGTTCTGTCTCAGAAGCCAGCTAGTTTCATGTCATCTACTCTTCTTCTTCTTTTTTTTTTAAAAATATATTTTATTGATTTTTTACAGAGAGGAAGGGAGAGGGAGAGAGAGTTAGAAACATCAATGAGAGAGAAATCAAGGTACATACTCTTGACTGGAATCGAACCTGGGACCTTTCAGTCCACAGGCCGATGCTCTATCTATCCATTGAGCCAAACCGGTTTCAGCTCATGTCATCTACTTTTAACGCCTCTGGAAAAGCTAACTTAGGCCAACAGAATGTGACTCTACAATTTCTCCCTAAAGCACTCCCCAGTCCTGCAAAATGAGGCAAGTGCGGAGTCTCTCAGAATGCGAAGAGGTAAGCTTCCCGGATGCTATGCAGAGAAAAAGGAAATGGCTGAAGTGAGCAGACTGCTTCCTGGCTCATAGCCACACCTCTCCAACTTGGCCAAACACAGGAGGGGAAGGTTCAAACTGCTCTTTCCCAGTCACAGTCCGTTACTTAGCTCCCGGGCGGGGAGAGGGGGTGCGAGTTCTCACCATCCCGCCCTGGAGGCCATGCCCCCTGCTAGCAGCAGGGCTCCGCAGCAGCGGCTCTCCAGAGAGCTTATTCAGTCTGTGCCAGAGGCACCGTCCACACACACACACAGTGCACACTCACACGGGGGTCACTATTTCAAAGACCCCGACATCGTCAGTCTAGTGGGAGCCACAGGGCTGAGGTTGCAGAAGAGATTTGTTTAACGTGAATTTACATGTTCCGCGGGAACAACACAACACACGTGCTCACTCACTATAGGATAGTTACCTCTCTTGTGCTTTCTTTGTGGACATAGATCCATTTTTCACGAAAAAAACCTAGAACAGAAATGAACTGTTTTTAAAATCTGGGGAATAATTTCAAAATGAAGATTTTCAGAATCTTAAAATAGTTGCATATTTTCACAAAATTATCTGATGTACAGATTGAGATGCCTTTACTTGTTAAATGTGAACAGAATTCTTTCTTTTTTTAATATTTAATTTTATTGATTTCAGAGAGGAAGGGAGAAGGAGAGGGGAAAGAAACATCAATGATGAGAGAGAGTCATGGATTGGCTGCCTCCTGCATGCTCCCCTCTGGGGGCAAGCATGCAACCCGGATATGTGCTCAGACTAGGAATCAAACCATGACTTCATGGTTCCTAGGTCAATGCTCAACCATGGAACCACACTGGCTGGACAAATTCTGTTTCTTATTGTCAGTTTAAGAGGTGCTGAAACACATCTTTACATGAAATATGATTTTCAGACAGTACCAACTTTTAGTAACGTAGAAGAAAATTAGTTTTACTAATGACTGTAAATAATATGAAGACATAATTATAAAAATGCAATTAGTAAGTTATGTAACTAATAAAAAGTCCTATTCTCCTGTCATTGCCTTTAAATTGTATTTGATTTAATTAAATTGTTCCATGTAACTGGATCCTAAAGTTCAAGGGTCATGATCCTCCCCCCGAGGACCTGCTCATCCTCGGCACAGCCTACAGGGGGCGATCCTCACGGCTCCCGGAGGCGCTCGGTGCAGAGCGGGTGCACAGGGGAGTGCCTGCCGCCCGCCAGGTGCTCCCCAGCTCTGCCCACGCCTGTGTCCTGCTCCGAACTGCCGCGCCTCCGTGCCTAGGAGTGAACCGATGGTGACCCCTGTTCAGCCACCCAGATGTGCGGGTCTGTAGTGGGTTTTGCTATCTTTTGTTTTGTTTTTGCAAATCTTACTAACAAAATGGTTGAGCCCAGCCGGCATGGCTCAATGGTTGAGCATCAACCCATGAACCAGATCACAGTCAGGACACATGCCTAGGTTTCAGGCTCGATCCCCAGTGTGGGGCGTGCAGGAGGCAGCCGATCAATGACTCTCTCTCATCATTGATGTTTCTATCTCTCCCTCTCCCTTCCTCTCTCTGAAATCAATAAAAACATATTTTTAAAGAAATGTAACAAATGGTTGAGCTGAAAGGCTTGGTGACTAGTCCTGTGGGCAGCGCTGGAGGCCTGTGAAGGCCTCCGGCCGCCTTTCCTGTGAGCAGTGGAAAGGGCTTTGTGTGCCAACAGGCTCCAGTGAAATGTAGCGTTTTAAACAGGATCTTACACTGAGTGTTGCTGTCATTTCTAAAATGGTCCTTTTTCCTTTTCTTGGATGCACATCCATGCTCTCCATCAGTAAATATTTCTTCATCTTCACTATTTAGGATTCTGAAATAAAGTTAGAGTTTATTAAAATATATTTACAGGGAGATCTTCATTTGGCTTATCTTCTTAAAAAATGATAAGTATCTGGCTTGCAATTTAGGAGATCAAAATAAAAACGTTGAATTCTGTCTGAAAGCAAGCTGTTAATTTTCAAAGCGACACATCACAGTTTGACATTACAAGGCTAATGTCTAATATATTTTTTTCTTTTGAGAAACCTAAGACTTATCTTGGTTCTTTTGAGAATGCTATTCCAGGAAGTGCTGGCACATTTTAGAGTGTCCCATGGGTTTTGATGTGTTCAACCAATGCAGTTTCAGCCTTCAAAATGCGTTATTAAAACAGGGAGGTTATAAACAAAACTGGAAACGCTCGGGGAAGAAGTTAATTCGACAACCCATACGACTAATGATTTGCCATATCCCTGGTCCGATGCAAACACTGGCCTTGAATGACACGTTAGCGCAGATGGACTTTACATACGCGAGTACAGAACTTCCCACCCAAAGAAAAAGAACACACATTCTGCTCAAGCTCTCATGGCCATTTTCCAGGACAGATCATATGTTGAGCCACAAAACAAGTCTTTAAGAAATTAAGACTGCAATCATACCAAGCTGGTCAGTATGTTCAGCGGTTAGAAGGTGAGACGTGCATCGAAGAGTCTCGGGTTAGATTCCCAGGCAAATCTCAGCTCATCAGGGTGAGTGCTGGAGGCAACCAACCCAGGTATCTCTCTCACATGGATGTTCCTGTTTCCCACCCCCCCTTCTTCCCTTTCACTTCCTCTAAAGATCAACGGAAAAAATACCCTTGGTTGAGGATTAAAAAAAGAAGAAATCACATCAAGTACCTTTTCTGACCATGATTTATGAATTAGAAACCAATTACAAGAATAAAACAGGAAACATCACAAATATGTGATTACACAACATGCTATTGAACAACCAGTGAGTCAAACAGGAAATCAAAAGAGGAATTTTAAAAATACCTTGAGAGGAATGAAAATGGACATACACCAAAAGTTACAGGATGCAGCCAGAGCAGTTCTAAAAAAGGGGTCCAGTGAGAAAAGCCTCATCAAGAAACAAGAAAGCTTTCAAATGAGCACCTAACTTTACACCTCAAGGAACTAGAAAAAGAAGAACGGAGCAAAAATAAATGAAATAGAGATTAAAAAAATCAATGAAACTAGAAGCTGATTTTTTAAAAACATAAAACCGACAAGCATTTAGCTAAGAAAAGAGAACAGGCTCAAATAACTTCAGAAATGAAGGCGGAGATGTCACAACTCAAGTTCCTCAAGTGCAAAGTACACTAAGAAGCTGACAGACACCTCAGGTCCAGAACCCACCACCCGCCCACTCTGAGGCCCAGAACCCACCACCCGCCCACTCTGAGGTCCAAAACCCCACCACCCGCCCACTCAGGTCCAGAACCCCACCACCCGCCCACTCAGGTCCAGAACCCCACCACCCGCCTACTCTGAGGCCCAGAACCCACCACCCGCCCCTCTGAGGTCCAGAACCCCACCACCCGCCCCTCTGAGGCTCAGAACCCACCACCCGCCCACTCTGAGGCCCAGAACCCACCACCCGCCCACACTGAGGCCCAGAACCCCACAACCCGCCCACTCTGAGGCCCAGAACCCACCACCCGCCCATTCTGAGGTCCAAAACCCCACCACCTGCCCACTCAGGCCCAGAACCCCACCACCCGCCTACTCTGAGGCCCAGAACCCACCACCCGCCCCTCTGAGGTCCAGAACCCCACCACCCGCCCCTCTGAGGCTCAGAACCCACCACCCGCCCACTCTGAGGCCCAGAACCCACCACCCGCCCACACTGAGGCCCAGAACCCCACAACCCGCCCACTCTGAGGCCCAGAACCCACCACCCGCCCATTCTGAGGTCCAAAACCCCACCACCTGCCCACTCAGGCCCAGAACCCCACCACCCGCCTACTCTGAGGCCCAGAACCCACCACCCGCCCCTCTGAGGTCCAGAACCCCACCACCCGCCCCTCTGAGGCTCAGAACCCACCACCCGCCCACTCTGAGGCCCAGAACCCACCACCCGCCCACACTGAGGCCCAGAACCCCACCACCCGCCCACCCTGAGGCCCAGAACCCACCACCCGCCCATTCTGAGGTCCAAAACCCCACCACCTGCCCACTCAGGCCCAGAACCCACCACCCGCCCACTCAGGTCCAGAACCCCACCACCCGCCCCTCTGAGGTCCAGAACCCCACCACCTGCCCACTCTGAGGTCCAGAACCCACCACCTGCCCCTCTGAGGTCCAGAACCCACCACCCCCACTCTGAGGGGCAGCAACCCACCACCTGCCCCTCTGAGCCACAAACCAAAATCCGAGCAGACTAACCACCAACTTCCGGACAAAGTCAGGTCCAGGGCCAGATGCCTACTGGCAAACCCCAAACGTTTAGATCTGGGGTGGATCTCTCCGCACTCTCCCGCACACAGGGAACCTCGCCTGAAGGCCAGAGCCATTACCTTCCCTCGACTTCCCAGTGCCCTCGCCTCAAGGCAGTCCTCTTGGCGATTTCTTTGAAGCAAGTGTTTTCGTGGCTTTTCTTTGGTAAAACTGCTTACTTTTTCCTACCTGCGTTATTCCTGTTCACCTTCCCTGCCCACAGTCCTTGTAAACAGGACACAGCCTGCGTTTCTTGTGCGGAACAGATCTCTGCTGGAAAGAGCTTGCCCTTCTCCTGCCACGTGGTCAGGACGCCGATGCCCTGCTGGCTTGTCACTGGCACGGCGGTCAGGACAGACCTCTGCGCCCAGATGGCATCCCTCCTGAGCAGCAGGAACACAGTGCCCTGGGCACGCTGGTCTGACCTGGTGCCAACTCCGAACCACATTTCCTTTCTAGTCCCCGGAGGAGGAGATATGAGGTAGCCGTCAGGGTTAACCGGGAGCCACGTCCTCCCGGAGCGGAGCGAACGCCCCCGAGCGCTGGCGGAGCACGTGTGTAAGCGCTGGGGGGCAGGGACGCCTCCCGGGCTGCGGCCTCCGGAGCACAGTTCTTCCCTCAAGGCCCGAGGCCCCTGACTGCTCTGACCTTGTGCTGACCAGAGCTTGTGCATTTTGTAAGGAAATAAAAAAATGCAGCTTTCCTTTTTCCCTTGGAAGACCACACTTTAAAAAGGTTCGAGTGCTTTTTAAGGAATCCCACTCTCCTGGATGTCTTGGGTGCGACCAGAGTTGGAGATAATCCTCATGGCCTCCACCGCTATGCCCACTGAACCATGTAACCACAATAACACTTAAAGTATTCCAGTCCGGACAGGGAACTGAGTGTCTAAGAGATGCCAGGAAAGACAACACGGTGAAGATCAATAAGCTACAGGAAAGGGGAAACCCAGAAGGCCCTGCTCGGGCAGCGGGGTACAGCCGTGGCCTCGGCTCCTCCGTGCCATCTGCTTCCCGGAGCCACAGGGAGCAGCACCGACCCCGCCGGGACTCCTACGGACCCACAGACAGTGCCCGGCCGCTCCTTCACCAGAACCAAGGCAGCGCTCCCGGCAGGGTCATCCCGGTGGAATTCCAAAAACACAAACACGCCAACCGACCCAGGCCCGCTGGCACGTCCACACCCCGCCTGTGCCCCGCGGCCCCTTATCCTTTCCTGGCCCCGGCCCCGGCCCAGGACACACAGGAGCCTCACTGGTCGGCCCACCATCGAAGGCCTTGTCTTTCCTCGCAGACTGGCTTCCACGAGTGTGGGCAGTGAGCCCTCGCTCGGGAACAAAGTGGCATCTGGGGATGGAGCCAGGCCACGTCCCGGCTCAGACCTGAGCTATCCAACTCCCTTCCCCACACCAGCCTGTGCAGGCTCCTCTCAGCCAGACTGAGCGCAGCACAATGCTCTGCAGCGGAGGAGGGAAAGGGGATGAGCCCTGGCTCTGCAGCGGAGGAGGGAAAGGGGATGAGCCCTGGCTCTGCAGCGGAGGCGGGAAAGGGGATGAGCTCTGGCTCTGCAGCGGAGGAGGGAAAGGGGATGAGCTCTGGCTCTGCAGCGGAGGAGGGAAGGGGGATGAGCCCTGGCTCTGCAGCGGAGGAGGGAAAGGGGATGAGCCCTGGCTCTGCAGCGGAGGCGGGAAAGGGGATGAGCCCTGGCCGGGCGGGCAGGGCAGGCTGTGCGTACATGCTGTGTGGGGCGCTGCGCTGGGGGCGCTCCGGGTCCAGGTCCTCCCTCCAGGGCTCGCAGCGCTTCCAGCCGTCCTCCGTTTTAACCCAGCTCCATCCGGGCGATCGCCAGTCCTGCCCCAGGAACGGCATCGCTCTGCAAAACAGGGGATTCGCGGGTAAGATGCACGTGAATCAGCAGCTTCCTCTCCACTCAGGTCACTCCTCATTCCCCTTTAAAGGTGAGTTCTTAATACTCAATGTCTGCACCGGTGCTGAATGCTGGTTCGACACGCGTGATCACACGGTGGGGTGACCGCGCCTCGGCAGCGCTAAAATGGCAGCTGGGACGCGGAGGGAGGGTGCGTTTACTAGCGCCATGCTGCTCAGTCCGGTCCCAGAGCTGGCTCCCAGCTGGAGACCCGCAGGGTCCGGGGAGAGGCAGAACGGGAGCGTGCCCGCAAACAGAGCTACCTTCGCCAGAACCTGGGAGCACCATACAGGAAGCATATTCATGCCCACCAGCTGCAGGCAGTCTGATCCGGCCGAAGCTCAATGAGCAGCTGAGAAGTGACTGGGGAGTCAGGCCAGGAGCCCAAGGGCCCGGAGAGGAACTTCCAGGTGAGGGATGGGCCACCCCTGAGCTTACAGAAACTGGGCTTACACAGTGAAGACCAGCCTGGGGGTGCCTGGAGGAAACAGTTAGGACTGGAGGCCGCAGAACATCGACCTGTAAGCGGTGAGGGGGGTGGCTGCAGCAGGAACAGCAGGAGGGACCACTGAGGAGGCGGAGGCCATCTGCCGTTAGGGGGGCTTCTCTGCGCTCCCTGACTCTCAGGAAGCCAGCGATGAGGACCTGAGCTCCCAGGAAAAGGCCAGGTGCCCACCGGCTGGCGGGGAAGTGAGGAACAGAGAAGACGGCTGATTTCGGTTTGGGACATGCCGGTCGGGTCTGCTAGGCCTGTGGTGACAGCCACTATGCTAGACTCCAAGTATAGAATGATGACTTACAAAGGAAGCATCACACTTAGGAACCGATGAGTGGGACCTGGAATACCAGCTCTCCCACTGCCGCCAGCTGCCTGCCCCGGACCCTGGGAAGCTTTGTCAGCTCCCGTGGGCCTCGGCCCTCCCAGGCCTCTCCGCTGGGATCAGTGATGGCACAGCGGTAGGTGCTGTCTGAACACGTACGCATTTCCTGTCTGTCTTCCTCCAAGAAAACGCAATGTCTTGTTCAACTCTGTAAGCCAACTACCGTGAGCAGTGCCTGGCGCACCGCAGGGCTGCGAAGTACCGAGTGAGCACGCACCACAGACCAGGGCCCAGCAGAGGGCAGGCGGGGAGCACAGGAAGAAAGCACAGGCGCCCATCAGGGCCCAGGGATGCCATCAGAGGGGAACAGAGCAGAGAGCCAGGACGACACGCAGACGGAGACAAGCCCAGACAGGAAACGGAAAGGAAGAGACTCCAGGCAGGCAGAGGAGGATATTGAGAGAACAGTGTATGGTAAGCAAGAAATGATGCACAAAGAGGAAAATGCTATGAAGTATGTAAGAATTGAAAATTATTCACTAAATCTCGGCCTGCGGGACTGAAAGGTCCCGGGTTCGATTCCAGTCAAGGGCATGTACCTTGGTTGCAGGCACATCCCCAGTAGGAGGTGTGCAGGAGGCAGCTTATAGATGTTTCTAGCTCTTCATCCCTCTCCCTTTCTCTCTGTAAAAAAATCAATATTAAAAAAAAAAAAAAAAAAAAAAGCCGAAACAGCTTTGGCTCAGTGGATAGAGCATCGGCCTGCAGACTGAAGGGTCCCCGGTTCAATTCCGGTCAAGGGCATGTACCTTGGTTGCAGGCACATCCCTGGTGGGGTGTGCAGGAGGCAGCTGGTCGATGTTTCTCTCTTATCGATGTTTCTAGCTCTCTCTCCCTCCCCTTCCTCTCTGTAAAAAAATCAATAAAATATATTTTTTTAAAAAAAAGAAAATTATTCACTAAATCTACAAAATAGTAGCGATAACTCAACCAAAAATAGTTAACAGAATAATCCTATACAATAAAAGGCTAATATGCAAATTGCCTTCTTGACTGAGAATTCAACCAGGGGGTGGGGCCGGCGAGCCAACAGCCCTTGACCCCTCCCCCCAGCCGGCTCCAATCGAGGAGGGCTGGCCAGACCCCACCTGTGCATGAATTCCTGCACCGGGTCTCTTGTGTGCTATATTAATCTGACGTCCCAAACTGGACTTGATATAGTTCACTAACGTGGGATATTTACAGGGTACGTGAGAGATGGAAATGTTCAAATACAACCTTCCAACTATATTCAGTCTGACTAACACAGGTTCTTAAACAGGCATTTATAATGGCTTAGAAAAAACAAAAATCTTCTAAAGGAAATGATAAGTCTTCAACAATATCCCTGGGTCGACTACCAGTGCTCAGTTCCTGAACTGATATATGAAATGCATGATGAAGTAATTTTCCTTTGTAACAAGAGAATCCTAAAACCTAGCTAAACTGACTTACTGGCCAGGTCTACGGACCCTACCCGTGTACGAATTTTTTCAGTCATATATTAATTTAAATTCTTGCTTTAGAAAATATTTAAAAATCATTCCTTAAGCCATGCCCAGCCATCTGCAGGTCACCCACGACTGCCCCCAACAGCATGCATCTGCATTTTATTTTCATGAGGATTCAGATATAGGCCAGAGAACACTTCTCCAAAGGAAGGCAAGTCCCATGAGGTAGTCTCATAAGAAACATACCAAAGAAAAATGTCTGCTAGGACCATCTTTGACTAAAGTCAAAATATCTCTCAATATTATTCCATGTATTCAGAATTCCGTGATTAAAAAATAAAAATCTATTGGCAACTGGGCAGAATATTGTTCAACAGACCAACTAAATACCGGTTACTCCAATGTAAGCACAGAAGCAATGTATCACTATTCTTGGGCACCTTCCCTAAGTGTGCACCATCTAGCTGAGAAGCTAAAAAAAAAAAAAAAAAGAAGGGGGGAAAAACATATCCTTGGGTGGATTAACAAAAAAAAAAAAAAAAAAAGAAGAAGAAGAAGAAGAAGAAGAAGAAGAAGAAGAAGAAAAGACTACATAAGAAGAAGAAGAAGAAGAAGAAGAAGAAGAAGAAGAAGAAGAAGAAGAAGAAGAAGAAGAAGAAAAGACTATATACGTTTTGCTACTTGATTTTCAGTGAGAGGGAAGGGAGTGGAGCAGCCCCTCGGCACCTGTGAGTGCTGAGCAGGAGCTATGCCATAAACACACTGCGGACAAATACCAACAGCGGGCTGCGAGGGCAACGTTAAGGCACTTTCAGGGCAAAAAAGCTGGCAAAGGAGCCCCCTTATTTGTCATTCCTCGTCATTAATTTTGAAAAAATAGTTTTTCGCCGAAACCGGTGTGGCTCAGTGGATAGAGCGTCGGCCTGCAGACTGAAAGGTCCCGGGTTCCATTCTGGTCAGGGGCATGGACCTTGGTTGCGGGCACGTCCCCAGCAGGGGGCGTGCAGGGGGCAGCTGGTCGATGATTCTCTCTCATCGATGTTTCTAACTCTCTATCCCTCTCTCCTCCTCTCTGTAAAAAATCAGTAAAATATATTTTTTAAAAAGAAAAGAAAAACCAGTTTTCCTGCTGTCGGAGTCACGGTCCTCGTTGGATAGCCAGGCGGCCCTCCTCACCCCCCGGAGCTGAGGCCTCAGGGCCAGCGCCGGGCCCGGAAGAACGCGGGGACAGTGGGGCCGGGCAGAGCCGGGGTGCGGGGGCCGGAGAGGCCCGGTGCTGGGAGGGGAGGAGGGGATGAGAGAAGACAGAAAGGTGTTCGCCGCCGGGGCGGGCGGCCGGGGTGGAGGAGCAGCGGGGTAAGGCGCTCGGGACCCCGTGTTGGGGACGAGTCAGTGCGGCCCCGGGAGGCGGTGGGGCCGCCGGGGGGATGGGGGAGGGGGCGGGGCGGGCCCGGGTCCCCCGGCGGCGGCGAGGGGAGGGGAGGCCCGGGGTCGGCGCGGCCAGCGGGACCGGCCCAGAGCCGGCGGAGGGCGGGCCGGCCCGCAGAGGCCTGGGCACCGCCACGCCCTGCCCCAGGGGAAGCGGCCCCGGGCGCCCCGCCGTCCCTACCTGCGCGCTGAGCGTGCCCTTCCGCCGGATGGCCGACCGCCCCGGGGCCCACTGACGGCGGCGGCGCGTCCGGGTTTATTGCCGGAAGTCGCTGCGGAAAGCCCCGCCCTCCACCGTGATTGGCCGGCGCAGCCCGCGTGACCGTGTTGCTACCCGGGTCGGGGAGGCTGGAGGCGCGGGCATGCGCAGTGGGGCATCCCTCCCGCAGTGGACGCGGTACACAGAGTGGAGGTCCGAACCCGCGCCCCGGGCCTCCTCCCGCCTCCCTCCTGCTGCCCTGCGAGCTCTGCGTGGTGCGGGGCCAGAGCAGGCCCGTGGCGACCGGGGCAGGCGGCACCTGGACCCGATGGCCACTTGCACTCCGGCCGGACCGACCCCAACTTGCCGGGTTTCCAGCTCGAGCACTGAAGCCCAGAAACAGCCAGGGCAGCCACATTGGCTCTCAGACCTGTGCCCCGGGTTATCTTTTATACGTTGCTTGAGGCTCAAGTGCTGGGCATTTATAAGCAATTCAGAGTATTGTTCAGATCTTTCTAGGAGGTTGCAATCTCTGGGTGTCCCAATAATTCCATAAGGGACGTATGCACAGGTGACTTAGGATGCCTCAGCCAGAAATCTGACACGTAGGACCCTAGGTACTTAATTAATAATCCACCGAGCATAAATTACACAGGAGACAAACATGCGATGCACAAATCACTCACGGCTTATTTACCAGAGTCCTGGTGGGCTCCAGAATCCTCGGCAGGCCACCCGGGGATCAGCACTGACAGGCACACAGTTCACGGAGGACGTTGCAGCTGCAGCTCGGCTTGAGTTGAGGCCTCTCACAACGGCTCAGGGTCCGCAGCTCAGGGTTCGGGGTTTGCAGCTCGGGCAGAGCTTTGGTGCAGGCAGGGGAAGTGGAGAGTGACCCTCTGTGGAGGAGAAGGAACGTCTCTGATCTTCTGTGGTGCTTGCTCTTTGTTTGTGTCTTTAGTGCTCAGATGTGTCTTCAGTGTGTCTTAGCGGGCCAGGAGTCCTGCTATCCGGTCTTACATATGGGGTACAGATCACTTTATTTCCTATATACAGGTCACTCAAGGGTGCTTATCAGTTTGTTTACATTCCATTCCATATTTTCAGATATCACACTTCAATACTTATTTAATATTGTATTTATCCTTATTACTATTACTATAACACTGGGTTTTTCCCCAAAGAGAGGGAACCACTTGCCACCCCCCAATCAGGCTGCAGGTGCAGGTCACAGCGGGTCAGGGTCCAGCTGGAAGCAGGACTGCTGGGTTGGGTCCAGGAAAGGCTGCTGACGAGCTTGTGAATTCACGATGGCCTTAACCCGTCTTGCCTCATTTTCCTCGCCAATGCAATGGGGATAGCAGGACTTTTATAAGGATTAAATGAGTTAACCTATGCAAAATATTTAAAACAGTGCCTGGTGCATGGTGAGCAGTAGGCATGTATCCGATCTTAGTCCTTTTCTTTATCAAATGTCTTTTTATAATTGGAACATACTGCAGGAAGCATTAAAAAAAAATTTTTTTATTGATTTCAGAGAGGAAGGGGAGGGAAACATCAATGATGAGAGAATCATTGATCAGCTGCCTCCTGCACACCGGCGACCTGGGCATGTGCCCTGACCAGGAATTGAACCCTGACCTCCTGGTTCACAGGTCGAGGAATTAAATTAAGAACAGTGTCACTGGCTCACTCACATCCTGCGCCCCAGGGGTTCACAGCTCCCTCGGTGAGAGGACTGGGTTGCGTTTTCTCACTGTTGGCATTTCTTACTCTTTTACCCAGTGTGGGACAAAGCTCTCTTTTTTCTCATTCAAGCTTGTGGTGTTTTCCCGATGGATAGGAGCGATCTGCACCGACTGCAGGAGTGGCCGTCTGTGGGGAAGGAAGCGGCTGGGTCAGTGTGCTGAGGGGCCCTCGCTCTCCTGCACACTCCGGATTGTGTTCCGAGGCTGAGAGCATCTGGTATCAGCTGAGAGGCTGTGGGTGGAAGCAGCCCTCTGGCCCGCCCGTGTGGCTCAGAGATGCGGGTGGAGGGAGGGGGTTTAAAGGACAATCTCAGCCCCAGCCAGTTTGGCTGAGTGGATGGAGTGTGGGCCTACGGACTGAGGATCCCGGGTTCGATTCCGGTCCAGGGCACATGCCTTCTATCAGGAGGGCTCTGCACCTCCCAGTTCCAGGACAGGCTTCATGGCACTGAGTCTGTACTTTTCAAAAATATTACCCTATCTAATAAGAGGGTGATATGCAAATGAACACTCTGTCACAACGGTGGCGGCTCCCATAGCTACAAGGTGGCGGCGCCCAGTCCACTGAGAGGGCAGCACGAGCGGCCTGGTGGAATGCTTGCTTTGTCGCCGCACTTGGCTCGGGCCAGCCCCCAGAGCCGAGCAGACACGGGCAGGGACGGGGGTGGGGTGGGGGGCAGCCTGCAGCCTCCGCAGCAGCCAAGTGCGGACCTGGAGAGGAGACGGCAGGCCTGTGTCCCAGAAAAGCAGCGTGGGTCCCTCCCGCCTCCCACGGAATTGGTGCTCATCGCTCCTGGCTCCCGTGGGCGCTGGCAGCTCGCTTCCACCTCCCTGGGAAGCCGCACGGCTCCCGTGGAAGGAGCTCGGCTCCCGGCAGTGTGCTGTGGTTCCCGCCAGCTCCTGTGGAAGCGGCGGGCGGCCTACTGCACCCGATATTATGCGGTGGCTACTAGTACACATCTATTTTTATCGATTTCAGAGAGGAAACTTTGGGGCACACACACATCCAGTGCATAGCAGCACTCCTTTGTCCCGGGAGGAGGGCTAGCTAGTTCTCACTGGCCTTGCTGGAAGTGCGGGCGCATGGCTGAGGGTGAGAATCCACCTGTTTTCTAAATTCCATTCCAGTTCTTACCTTCTCTGCGGGCCCAGGGCTCCGAGGGTGCGGGAGCCAGCTCTCGGCTCCCTGCACAGCGGTCCTGTGGCCTCGGTAACGTGCCTCTGACATACTCCATACTTCGCAGCAGAGTTGAAACGCTGATTTCACCTTGTTCTTCTGTTTCTTTCCCTTCACAGCCTCCCCGCTCCAGCCCAGGAGCAGCCAGGAAGCAGGAAGCCTCGAGGCTAGTTCGGCTTTTATTTTTTACCTCAACCTCAACCTGGCTGACAGGGGGTGATGCTGCGGATGACAAACTGTCCTATTAATGACATGAACTACCCCAAGCATGTCAGACTCAAAGGCTAACATGGGCCAAATAAACAAGGTTTAACTTCATGTGGGCACAAAGAAACCAAAAGCTTCAATTTTCATAGACACACAGATTTATTTCAATAGGGACATGCTGAATACAAAGGGCTGCAATAAACAATTCACAAAAAATAATAGAACATTTTAATAAAAATTAACATTTTTTTCTTGAACATTAACTTATCAGGCACTAAATAACTGCACAAATTAATAAGCATAATGCAGATACACCAATTTTTCTTGTTCTCTGAAAGCAAAACATTTCCTGTTGTGCACACCAAGTAATAAATTAGTCCAAGGCTAATGGGGTGGCCATCGGCTGCTAAAATACTCCCTGCTGGTATTAGTGGAGAGAAATGGTGCGCCTGCCCATAGGGAGCATAAGGGCAATGAATACAACACGATTATAGTCATTAGTCACTAGTGAAATTGTAGTTTATTATTAAGAACTAAAGGTCCGGTGGGCAAAATGGTGGGGATCTCTCACACGGCCTGTTCCCTCTCCAATCCGGGATCCCTTGGGGGATGTCTGACTGCCTCTTGTAATCCAGGACCGCTGGCTCCTAACCGCTTGCCTGCCTGTCTACCTGATCACCTCTAACCCATCTGCCTGCCTGCCTGATCACCCCTAACCACCTTTACCTGCGGGCCCGATTTCCCCTAATTGCTCCCCTGCTGGCCTGATCTCCCCTGCCTCTGTATCACCCCACACTCAGGACTCAGGATTCTTTCCTCCTGCTGGTTACAGGCACCTGGGACCTGGGCTTCCCTCCCTCTGGCCAGGTGAAGGCATTAGTACCTGGGCCAGCTTCACCAGGGCTGGCTGCAGCTGCAGGAGACTATGGGTGGGTGGCTTCACCTGGGACACAGCCGCAGCCACTGGCACTCAGGACTGAGGGGCAGACGCTTGTCTCTTCCAGGCCAGGCCCAGGCGCAGGCATAGCCACTGGTGCTTAGGACTGTGGGGCGGGTTGGGTGGCTTGTCCCTCTCCTGGGCTGCCCTCATTCCTCTCTAAAGAGCTCATTTATGCCTGGCTGTCCCCATATCTCTTGCCCCAGTGTTGAGTGTCTGAGCCATTAGGGTGTGACAATCATTTGCATGTTAGCTCTTCATTATATAGGATTATGTATAACAGAATATTGTAAAAAATTTAAGTTATGAAATATTTATGAAAGTGTTTCTTACATACTGTTACATTGGCTGGGCCGCAAAAATATTTGTTGCGGGCCACAGTTTGACATGCTTGAACTACCCTGTCCCTGCTGGCCCACAGGGTCTGCGTCTGCGCGGCCCTCAACAGGGGAACCCTATTGTTTTGGGGCTCCTGTGGCGCCTGAATGATCTCTGGCCCTTCAGGATCTTTCTCCTGCGGGCAGCCCTGCTCTGTGGGCTTCTAATTCAGCACCAGCCTTTTTTTGGGCCCCGGGAGGACTTGACATATTTTAGGGGCACAGGCAGGAGCTCCCAAAGCCTTCTCCTGGCCTCCAATTCTACAAAGTTTCAGGCAGGCAGGCGGGGGCCCCTCCAGCCTTTCCTTTAGGGACAGGGCTGGGGAATGTCTGGCCCACAGGCCGCGTAAGGCCCACGAAACCCTTTGGTCTGGCCTTGCCGAGGCAATAGGGGTGGTGAGCTCAATAAATGTTTGGCCAAGTAGAGCAGACTCGTTTTCTTTCTTTTTTTTTTTTTTAAATATATTTTTATTGATTTTTTACAGAGAGGAAGAGAGAGGGATAGAGTTAGAAACATCGATGAGAGAGAATCATCGACCAGCTGCCTCTCGCACACTCCCCACCGGGGATGTGCCCGCAACCAAGGTACATGCCCCTGACCGGAATTGAACCCGGGACCTTTCAGTCCACAGGCCGACGCTCTATCCACTCAGCCAAACCAGTTTCGGCCAGACTCGTTTTCAAGGTGATGATTTTATATGGCCTTTGGCAGGGCAGAGGCTCCCCACCCCTGCTGGCGGGACCCTGAGACTGAGCTTTCTCCCCCAAAGCGCTGCCCTGAGAGGGAGCTCTCCTTCGAGGCATTGGCAACCTCATCGGTCTAGAACAGTGGATCCAGCATGGGGCACACGCCTACAGGGGAGGCAACGTGATGTTAAAGGGGGCAATTAGAGAACGAGTTATTAACAGTGAACTTTTTGCATTTCCTATGGTTCTAGGGGCCACATGTACAGTATATACATAGATGTTGTGACATATTTATGCATTTCAGCTTTGAAACTTTATTTGCTCTTTTGTCATATCACTTGGTATTTTTAAAAACAATCTTAGGGATTTCTTCCTCAGTACAACTGTCCTTTCACTTGTATTACTTTTCTCTTTCATGGATTCCATGTTCTTTGGAAGCTTGTTTAGACCAAGTGAATGGCCTTTTAGGCTTCCTCCACATGAACAGAAGTTCCCTTTTTGAATGATAAGAATTACATGCCACAGAGTAGGGGGCATCAGGGTTTTAGAGGTGCTTAGGTGGGGAATGGCCAGAAAGGTTGGGAACCACTGGTCTACAACCTCATCAGCCATAGCATCCGGAGAACACATCCCAAATAACTAGGGAACCCATCAAGGGAAGTCCAGTCAAGCATTCACTGAACAGTCTGTCCCCTTAGCAGGGGAGTCCCTGGGGTGCCATTAGAGATGGAGGAGGTCCCCTAGTTCTCCACCTCTTCAGAAGGCCTCTTAGGAAGAGGGCAGACCCTCTCGCTGGGCACTCTCTGTAGCCCTGATCGGAGCCACCCTAAATCCACAAAGCAGTGAGGTCTCCCGGAGACTTGTGGGAGGGGAGGATGAAAGGAAACACCAGTTTTCCTGAATTGCGCCTGTGATTTGCCTAATTAGGTGAAAAGTAGGTTGTTAAAGAGGCAGGATGGGTTAGATTCACCTTGAGGGTATCCACATCATCCAGGTGGGTTCTAGGATTATCCGATTGAGAGTATGTGGCTGATGAGATTACATACCTGATGAGGTTATGTTGCTGACATGATTATATCATTAATGGGACTATAAGCTGCCTATAAAGAGTGCTGGAGACCAGACTGAGGCTCAGTCTTCGAAGAGCAGCAGCTCCGAGCTCCAAAGGAGACACTTCCTCCATAAAGAATTGGCCGCTTGTCTTTCCCATCCCTTGGGTTCTGGTAAGTACCGAAGGCTTTTCCCAGGAGGGCCAAACTTCAGTTACTCTGACATTGCGTTGTGATTGTGTGAGTGTGTAGGCTGATTTCAGGCAATTGATAGCAGGGCAGGTTAGGGGGCGGTGAACATGGAGTTCCTCTGAAGTTGTAACCGTAACGGAATGTGCTTAACCTTACAATGCACGGAGGCCAGTGCAGGAGACAGTAAATGCCTGAAACAGGAAAATGTGCAGAGTGAGCGGCAAGTTCCTTAAGTGGCAACCAGGGAGGGAAGAGGAAAGGGAACCTCATCAGGGGGGATTTGGTGAGAAATTGAAGACAAGTGGGTATGGAGAGTGAAAGTGTGTGGGGGAAAGAGCTCTAGGTAGAGACTGGAGCAAAGGATGATGGTGAATTTTCACAATGCAGGAAAACTGGTGTTTCCTTTCATCCTCCCCTCCCATAAGTCTAACGAATTTATGGGGAGAGAGCTGCTTACCTCAGCAAGTCAGAGGGAGGGAATGTGAGAACACAGGAGCTGCCTTTCAGGTTTTTTTTTTTTTTTAATTTTTTATTGATTAAGGTATCACATTTGTCCTCAATCTCCCATTCCAATCCCCTCCCTCCCAAGCTTTCATTTTGATGGCAAACTGAAGCAGAAACTACAAATAGTGAAAATGGAAGTGACATAATCTATAATCATCAAAGTGTAATATGCTAATTAGAACGGACCTTCCTCCCTCCTTCCAGACACAGCCAGGGCTGTGAGGGAAGCCCGGGTCTCAGGGGCCTGTCGGTGGCCAGAGGGAAGTCTAGGTCCCAAGTACCTGCCTGTGGCCGGAGGGAGGAAAGCCTGGGTGCCGGGTCCCAGGTGCCAGCAGTCAGGGGATGAAAGGCTTACTCTTGCAAGAATTTCATGCATCAGGCCTCTAGTAATTTAATAATGACTAGGAAAAGTAGGAGAGGTGGCTGGTAAACCAGTTTCCAACATATAATTGATAAGTTTCCAAGAAAGTAAGGGAGATAGAACACGTCTAGTAGAAAAGTTTCTTCTTTTCAAAAGTAGTGGGAGGTTATGAATGCAGGACTGGTTGTTGACTTCCTGGCAGGGAGCTGAGGCAATTCCTCAGATCTAATTTGTCTGTGTGGTAGGAGCCAACCCCATCTGTCTACAGAAAGCTACAGTAGGGGGCATGCGTGCTTTGCAAGTCCTGGGGAAGGCTGCTCGGGTTTAAGTACGGTATAGAATGGCCAGATGCATTGAAAAGGTTCTGGAGGTGAGTCAGCTTAGACCAGCATCAATATCCTAGTCCTGAGCTTTGTCAGGCGCAGCCCCCGAATTGAGAATGACCTGAAGTCACTGGGATTGGAGCAGTCAATGTGGTACAACAATCAGAATGGGCATGAGGTTGCTAGGTCCCACTTAATATGTACTGCAGTGAGTTAATGTGGATTAGCCAGTCAGTAAAAAATGAGGGTTTGGTAGACCGGCTACAGATCCCAGGTGGTAGGGGAATCTGGGCTTGGGGAGCAGCTCCGTGTACCAGCTCAAAGGAGAGAAGGCTGTAGTTACAGAAAGGAGTCTCTGGTTACTGACCGGAGAGTTGACAATTTGCGGTTAAACCTAGGAATGGTGTGTAACCCTCAAGATGGTATGGTCATGCTTAGAAATTTGAGTTTCCATAACAACTTAAACCCAAATTAAAATTCTAGCTTTGCCATCTTTGAGCCATGCAATTCTGCCACATTAGTAAAGCTTTCCGAACACCTGATCATGCTTGTTAAATTGGTAAATGAACCAACCGAACCAGCAGGGATTTCCTGAGGATCAACAAGACCTATTTATATTACATACATCTCCAAGCAGGGAATAACGTTTAATAAAAATGTTTCTCTCTGGAATCCAGGTAGGAGGGAGGTGAAAAGACTCGCAGAACAGTGTACAGACCACACGTCCAGCCCAGAAGATGGGGAACTGCCTCCCATTACTCACCTCGGAGCACAAAGTCAGGAGAGCCAAAAGAGTCAGCCTCATACAGCAACTGCCAAAGGGAGCCTACTACCATGAAGGAGGCAGAGAAGACAGCGTCCAGGAGTGTGTGATCTGTTTGGTGGACCCTGTATGTGGAAACACCATCCGGTGTCTGCCATGCATGCACCTGTTCCACGTGGACTGCACAGACGAGTGGCTGATGAACGGCATCACGTGTCCCTGCTGCAGGTGGCTGGTGCTTGAATGCGAGTCTGACGAGATTGATTGAACCAGGAGTTCTGGTGTGATTTCCAGTGAATCACACCACCATCTTTAGACTTGGATCTTTTGTCACTGAGCCTAGCCTAGGGTTAGGAATCAACATCAAGCACAAAGGTTTCCTTAAAAGACCTAGATGTAGCTCTCGCCATCTCTCTGAAAATCAATAAAAAGTCATTAAAAATATCATCTTATTCTTCTTGTACCTAGGAATTGTGAGGTGTTGCAGCAGCTGTGCATATTTGTACGGTGTGTGTTGAAGATTAGGAATACGATGTTTTCTAAATGAAAAAAATCTCTCCCACACAAATCCCTATCTCAAGTTGCTGGTATTTAGATCAAGGTTTCATTTAAAAGTATGTTTCCTGGCTTAGCCGGTGTGGCTTAGCGGTTGAGGGTCTACCTATGAACCAGGAGGTCCTGGTTCAATTCCTGTTCAGGGCACATGCCTGAGTCATGGTCTCGGTCCCCAGTGGGGGGCATGTAGGAGGCAGCCAATCAATGATTCTCATTGATGTTCCTCTCTCTCCCTCTGAAATCAATAGAAATATTCTTTAAAACAGTACGTTTCCTAAAACTGAACTGAAATATGAATAAAGGAAGAATATTTTCAAAATAGTCTTTGTTCTCCATTGCTTAATTAGATGTCTGACTTTTTGTTTGCTAAATCCAATCAAGATGAAGGCTGGGGGTGCTCAAGGGATTCACTAAGTGATTAGGGTGTGTCCATGGAATTCAACTGAGACTAGGTTTTCCCTATGTCTTTTTATCCTAAAAAAGCCCGAGTGTGCAGACTTTGGGAGAAAACCAGAGAGCTCCTTCCCTGTGGAATCTGTATCAGAGTGCAGTTGGCCATATTGCACCATTAGGGGTCTGGTGAGTCTTCCATTAAACCAGAGGTCAGCTACTTTCACTCTGTCGCCATTGTACAAGTCTTATCAATGTTCAGTTTTCTACCAAAACAGTAACTTAAAATATATAAACTCATTTCCCATTAACTTTTCCAATTCTACATTCTGATTCTGGGGACTTAAGGGGTAAATATGCACAATGGGTGCTGTTGATCCGCCAAATTGAGTCACTGAACTGACCAATCATTTCAGTAACTAGAATCTGACAACCCAATCTTCGTAATGACAATCAGTCATTAGCAACATTCATTCTTCTTACTCTTAACCATGGGCAAGGAGAACCCCCCCCCCCCCCACACACACACACTTCCCACCCCCAATTTTTCCACTTTGCCTGGAAGCAGACAAGCCTGAGTCAGTAAGGGTGAGGCTAAAAAAAGGATATGGCCAGAGAGGGGCCTCACCCTGAAATGAGCAGAGGCAGAGTGGGGCTTCAGCCTAGTAGTGTAGGGCCTGGTAGGGGTGGGATCCTAAAAGCTGTGGTAGGAGTAGGCTTATGCCTTTCCTGCCCTACCTCCAGGCATTTCTGGGTCTGTCCTTCATTCCTCCCATTTTTGCCTTGGGTTTGTTGCTTCAAAGTGGCTTTAGTTCTCCCTACTGGTGGAGAACTTAGCATCTTCCATTGACAAACTTACCAGGCTTTCTACTATAGGTCTTTGCTACTCAGACCCTAATTTTTTGCCCCAGTCAGTGCCACAATCACTGATATCCACAGGTCCCTAACCTCTGAACTATTTAGACCCTGGATTACCTGGCCCCTCCCTCTTCCAATCCTGGCAGGGCCCATAGGCATGACTCCACTGGTGCTCCATGGGTGATGACTGTTGACTGATGCCAGGAAGTCAATGCTTTTCACCTCACACACCCTTTGAAAGGTGACAACACACACTGATCCAACACTTATCACTACACCCTCTCAACACAGGCAAACCTTAACACAGTCCAAATGACGACACGTGAAACAGCAATGTTCAATCACATGTGGACCTTCCACAGTGAACATGTACTTTCACAGAGGCCATAAAGACCTCTAAGTCACAAACACACTAAGAAAACACACCTGTATGTAGATCAGATAAAAACCATATGCCCCCTGAAATCGTAAAAGCAAATCCTGGCTATGCCTACGTGTCAAACTGGGGCATTTCTTTCTATCTTTTTTTTTTTTTTTTAAATTCTAAAATACAATAGATTTTAATTGATTTTTTACAGAGAGGAAGAGAGAGGGATAGAGAGCTAGAAACAATGATGAAAAAGATAAACATGGATCAGCTGCCTCCTGCACACCCCCCATTGGCGATGTGCCCGCAACAAAGGTACTTGCCCTTGACCAAAATCAAACCTGGGACCCTTCAGTCCACAGGCCAACGCTCTATCCACTGAGCCAAACCGATTTCAGCTGCACTGGGGCATCTCACAATTCAGCAGCAACAAGAGAAGCACATGGCAGAGGAACAAAATGTGTGCTGATTTCCATCAAGGCCAGCGGTACCATATGATAAAAGAGACAGGTCATGACAAAGGATCTACATGTGGTTGTTTGATACAATTGCATCCAAAAGAAAGTAGGAAAGTGCAGATACTTAAAGCAGGTTCTTATGAGAAAGCATCAACGTTTTAATGTGATTCCATGCTTATGATTGTGGAGAATTTTTCTTATATAATAGTCATTATTATCGCCAATTTTTTTTTTTTTAAACTAATCCTCACCCCAGGATATTTTCCCATTGCTTTTTAGGGAGAATGGAAGAGAGAGGGAAAGGCAGAGAGAAAAACATCAATTGGTTGCCTCCTGAATGAGCCCTGACCAGGACCCAGGCTGGGGAGAAGCCTTCAAAGTATGTGCCCTTGACT
Source organism: Pipistrellus hanaki (assembly GCF_964339955.1). Lineage (NCBI taxonomy): Eukaryota > Metazoa > Chordata > Mammalia > Chiroptera > Vespertilionidae > Pipistrellus > Pipistrellus hanaki. Next base: position 1,694,408 of record NC_140505.1, read on the forward strand.
GGAATCGAGTCCAGGACAAAGGGTCAACAAGCCGACACTCTATCTACTGAGACTAACCAGCTAGGTGCAAAAATTCTGATTTAAATATTTAGTACAGTAAAAATAGAGGTAAATCATTTTTTCGTTTAAATTATTTCAATAAATATAACTCTAATATTACAGTTAGAACATGGTTTTGTACCATGTTTTAACTCACATTTAATATTATATAACTCACCCAAATACATGTGTTTATACCAGTGTAAACAAAATGGAATTTGACCAACCTGCTTAATTTTTTACCATCAATTACTTCTTGCATTTTTCAAGTATTAATCATTTTAATTTGAAAATATTACCTCTACCAAAATTGTGCATTCTACACTCCCAAAGTGCCTCACAATTGTGAACTTTATCTTATGTTTTCAGTAACAAATCTTTGGTAAAATTCTGGCTATTTTGCTGAATTGTTTGCTTAATGGTCCAATAATTTTAGCCAGTCTAAAATTTGTAATATGAAATCCATCTAAAAGTTTATCTACTTTCTCAATGTGAGATAATTAGTGCTAAGTAATGAGAAGTCGCTGAAGATTCCATCATGTTACAGTGAGTATTCAATAATGTAAATCCTCACCTGCTTTACAAGTGCTGATTAATAAGTAACATTTTATCATTTTCCATGGAATAATTTTTCAGAAGATTATCTGTTAATCTTCAAGAGGCTTTGACCTCCTGCTATTAGATTTTTTCCCCACTTATTTCTTGTCTTAGCAGTTAACTGACATTAAATGTATTGGGGCACACCAAGACTGGTGCTAGGTTGAATAGTGCACAATGATTACAGAGCTAGAATTTTTCTCCTTTATAGTTTTCTAAATTGTATAAAGGATAAGCTATAAAGTAAGATATCCCTACAATGATTACATACATAGAATTTATCTGACCTGATTCCTCCATTCATTCATGGGTTAGATGAACTAAATATTTTGTCTAGCTGACAGATCCCAGATTCTGGTTCCTGTCCTATAACTTTTAAGGGAAAACACAGCAAGAATCTTATGAAAGCAACTGCTCAGAGAACATCTCAAGCCACTGCTTCATGGCAGTTGGCTTCATCTTAATCAAGTTAGTAGTACTTACTTGTTCTTATCCCATCCCACCCTATTCCTGTTTAGTCCCAGCTCAGATCCAGTGCTTGACAGATTCCCATTTCAGAGTACTATTTAAGATCTCACTGACAGTTAGAAATGGGATCTGGCTCCTGGTTGAGATCAACTTCCAGATAAGACTTTACTTGCATGGAGTATCAATCAAATTGTGTGGTGGTGGCAGGAGACAGGAAGGAACTCATGTGGTCTCCAGCTGTTAGACGGAGTCCTGACTGAGTACAGGAATCAGGGTCAGGTCAGCCCCAGAGCCAGTCCAAGTGACTATGTTATGGGGTACATCACAGTGCTCTGAAATCCCTGCCACAGTGGTATGTGGTGACAGTGGCTCTACCCAGCAGTGTTTCCTGGTCCAGGCAGAAGTCCAGATCCTGTGTACTGAGGACCTACAGGCCCCACCTCCCTACCACAGGTTCCCAGCCCTTGCCCCACTGCAATCTCCCACTCTGCCAGCTTTCCTGATACAATGCTGGCGCCATGCCCCTCTAACTCATCCACCAAGGCATTTTGTTTAACAGAACCATGTAATAAAGACCCTAACACATTCTTTGCTTTGAGTTCTCCAAGTCAGCCCCCTGTCTATGGTTTGTCAAGCAGTTGCCATACATATGGATTCTCTCCAGTTTGAACTAACTTTGACTGAATGAAGTAAGGATGAATAAAGGCTCTTTCACCCTGATTACAAATTGCTTTTTCCCACCACAGCGTGTGAGTCCTTCAAGGATGTTTAGAGTCTGAAACAATGCGTAGTGAATCTTTCATATTTATAACATTTATAGTGTGAGTTTTTTCATGCTGTTCAAGGTCAAAATATTTACTGAAGGCTTTTTCACATAGATAACATTTGAATGGGTTTTCTCCAGTATGAACTCTCTTATGCAGTCCAAAGTTATAGCTTCTTTTGAAGGCTTTCCCACATACATTGCATTGATATGGTTTCTCGTCAGTGTGAGTCCTCTGATGTACTCTAAGGGCAGACGAGTTATTGAAAGCTTTCCCACAGAGGTGACACTCATATATACGGCTTCTCTCCAGTGTGAGTCCTCTCATGTAGTCTAAGGGCAGGCGAGTTATCGAAAGCTTTCCCACAGAGGTGACACTCATATGGCTTCTCTCCTTTATGAGTTTTCTTATGTTGTCCAAGGCCAGAAGAATCAGTAAAGGCCTTCCCACATAGATGGCATTCATATGGTTTCTCTTGATTATGAGTTCTCTCATGTTGTCTAAGTTTAGAAGACTTAGTGAATGCCTTCCCACATAGATGGCATCCATATGGTTTCTCTCCAGTGTGAGTTCTCTCATGTTTTCTAAGGTCAGAAGATTGACTGAAGGCTTTCCCACATAGATGACATCCATGTGGTTTCAATCCAGTGTGAATCCTCTCATGTTGGGTAAGGTTAGATCTTATACTGAAGGTTTTCCCACACAGATGACACCCATATGGTTTCACTCCAGTGTGAATTCTTTCATGTTTTTTAAGGTAAGAACTACTAATGAAGGCCTTTCCACACAGTTGACATCCATGTGGTTTATATCCAGTGTGAATTCTTTCATGTTTTCTAAGGTAAGAACGACTAATGAAGGCCTTTCCACATAGTTGACATCCATGTGGTCTCAATCCAGTGTGAATCATCTCATGTCGTCTACGGTTAGAACGCACACGGAAGGCTTTTCCACAAAAACGACATTCAAATGACTTTTCTCTATTTTGAGTATTACTGTGTTGTCTAATGGCAGAGTGTTGAATCAAAGCATTCCCACGTTGACATTCAAACAATTTATTTCTAGCATCAATTGGTTTATGTTGATTAAAATAATTGATCACTTTTCTAAATTCTTGTATGATATGGGGTTTCTTTCCCATGTGAGGTATCATGCACCAAGTCAATGTTAAGATATCAGTCAAGCAACCATCAAAAAAGAAAAAAAGAAAAAAAAAGATTTCAGTCAAGTTTTCTCCCAAATCATTACATTCAAAAGAATCTTCTTGAGTGTAAGATGTCTGCTTTTTGAAAGGAAATGAGAGACTGTTAAAGATTTATCCACATTTATTCATTCTTTCATTCCTTTCTCAATATATAAATTATAGAGTAATCATTCAATGATAGAGTCCATTTAAAATTGTTCCTATTAGTTATATAACCACATGCATAAAGATTTTCTCTTTTATGGCATCCCAACTGGATATATCTGATTAATTTTTATTTTATTGATTTTTCACAGAGAGGAAGGGAGAGAGATAGAGAGCTAGAAACGTCGATGAGAGAGAAACATCGACCAGCTGCCTCTTGCACTCCCTCTATTGGGGATGTGCCTGCAACCCAGGTACATGCCCTTGACCGGAATCGAACCTGGGACCTTTCAGTCCGCAGACCGACGCTCTACCACTGAGTCAAACCGGTTTCGGCATATCTGATTAATTTTTATACATTCTTCTTCAAAGACTGGGTATATGAGCCAGAATTACACAATTCTCTCTTTTTTAAATCCTCCCCTGGGAATATTTTTCCATTGATTTTTAGAAAGAGTGGGAGAGAAGGAAAAGACAGAGTGAAATATCGGTGTCAGAGAAAAACATCAATCAATTGCCTCCTGACCAGGGCCAGGGTGGGGAGGAGCCTGAAACTGAGGTATGTGTCCATCACTGGAATAGAACCTGGGACCCTTTGGTCCACAGGCCACAACTTTCCTGCTGAGCAAAACTGGCTAGGGCACAATTTATAAGACCTCAGGTTATGGTTTTGACTTCAGGTTAATTTCTTCCCTAAAGCCAAACTAACAAAACTTTCTGCTGTGAAAGCCCTTGATCTCAACTTTAATTAGATAATTATGCCAAACTCATAACTTATTTAATTTCCTGTTCTTTATTTAGAAGAACAGGTTCACACTGATAAAGCTTACCACTGCATTGATGAGGGATGCGTCCTTCTTGAGAAAATGTTGAGTGGATAACATTTCTTGTTTTTTAAAATCATCTCTCCTTTCTGAAATGACTAGGGGGAAATTATTAGGGAGATTAAAATGTTGAAGAGACCTATAGCCCATTTGTTTTAAACATTAACACATAAATGGAAAGCACATCAAAGTAAGGAATACTCTAAGGAAAAACACATTACAGGCATCAATTGACATTTTTTGGACTAGAATATGAGAAAAATAAAATGAAGATGGCAAACTGGGGAGGAAAAGAGAGGGACAGATTTATAGAATAGGTCCATAAAAAGGGATATTTTGTGAATTAAAAACACACATAAACACATCACTTTTATTGATAAGTCAGACACAATGGACAGTTTCATGAAGTAAGACAGTCCCAAGACAATGGAGTATAAAATGACAGCAGACAAGTTAATACTATTCTTCCCCTTACTCTCACCCTCAGCACTATATCCTCCAACCTTCTCAAAGTCCTTATTAATAATAGCCATATCCTCATGGGACTCAGAAAACTCTCCTTCCTCCACTCTCTGACTCACATGCCAGTGAATAAAGGCATGCTTGGCATAAAACAGGTCAAACTGTGCTCCAGGAGAGCCCATGCCTCAGCAACGGCTATGGTGTTTTGAGGCACTGCTCAACATGCACATATCTCACTGCATTTTGGCCAGATTGCCGTCAGATATACAGTGGTAGGTTGCTAATTAATACAAACTCAAAAATCATTGGGGGAGCAATCCACAGACTAGATGGCATGCTTGGTCTTGGTGGGAATGGCAGCACTAACTATGTCACCAAAGTAGAAAAGGCAGCAAGCCAGGAATTTCCCAAGGAAGGGCCATATTTCACCATCTGGTTGGCTCGCTCAAAGCACACCCTGGTAATCTCTACTACGGTAAGCTGCTCAGTAGGCTTTCTCAGCAGAGATAACAGGGGCACATATGGCCAGAGGAAAGTGGATTTGGGGTTATGGGACTAGGTTTTCCTGGAATTCTCTAAGATCGACTTTCAGTGACTCATCAAACTCGAGGGAAGCCACGATGGAAGACACTATCTGGCTAATAATGTGGTTAAGATTAGTGTTGGTTGAGTGCTCAATATTGAGTTTTCTCCCACAGGTATCATAGATGGCCTTCCTGAAACCGTGAAGGCACAATCAGAGTGCTCCAGGTGGTGGTGTGGGTGCTGAGATAGAGTTACAGGGCTCAACCCCAGCTATGGAAATCTGGGGGGGATGGATGTAAATAGAGAACTCCTCTAAGTACATGAATATAACCTTCCCTAAAGTTAAGAGAGACACCTGAAGAGAAGTTACTACCTGCAAAGTATAATGACATCTCAAGAATTTGTCTCCTACGTTTTACAAAACATCACTAACCTCAGATATCTCCATTAATCATTCTTAGGGCCCGCTTACTCACTGACAAGGCTCTTTCTTATATTGAAACACAGCCTCTGGAGCTCACCTGGACTCTGGCCTTGCAGAATAACAATCTCTTCTCCTGAAAGTTGCTTTCCCTCCTTGAAATGAGAAATCACGTATGAATCGTAGAGCTGACTGCCTGTTTGTACGAAAATGATACATGGATTTTGAATTCTGTGCTGATAACAGTATATGGTAATCAAAATAGGGTCAATTAAATGAGAAAAATAAGATAACCCCTGAAAGTCAGCCCAGGGAAGCGTATACTGAAAGTAACATGGGTAGTCAGCCAATGACATCTCTTAAACTTGTCCCAAAAGATATTAAGGACATATCATTGCTGTTGCCCATGCCCAAGTTCAAAGACAGGCTATAAAATCAATATTTTCATGTAAGTTTTCACAGTGCTCAACTATTATGACCGAATAAATACAACTTCTACCAGGGGGGTGAGGGGAATCTAAGTTCTATGTGGAAAACAGTATGACTTGTTATTTTTAATACTGTGTTCTGATCTAACAGTACCTGCAGCAAAATAATTATTTATATATTTTAAATCAATACATTTACTTACACATTCAAAAACAGTGAGTTTCTGCCCTGGCCAGCTTTGCTCAGGGGTTGAAGCATCGGCCCTCAGACCAAAAGATTCCAAGTCAAGAGCATGTACCTCAACTGCAGGTTCAATCCCTGGCCCTGTGAGGGAGGCAACCAATTGACATTCTCTCTCACATTGATGTGAGACTCATTCGCCATTTAATGAGTGTGTGTGTGTCTATCTTTCCCTCCCCCCACATCCTTCCACTATCTCTAAAAATCAATGGGAAAAATATCCTCTGGTCAGGATTTAAGAAATTAAGTGAGCTCCCACCACTGTGTGAGAATTGGAAATTTAGTAGCAAGCAAGGGAGACATAAAATTATGTTAGGAAGATTACATTCTTTTGGGATTACAAAATGAATAAAAGCAAAAAGTAAAGAAAATTGCTGACTGTAAGGAAGTTGTAAGAGTGATGAAAGAATCAAGACAAAGTTTGGAATAAGAAATGGGAAAGTTTTCCGACATATGTGTAGACTGAATAAATATATACATGCACAATACATATGAAGAGACTCACCAATCGAGAGCAGATGACAGATGCTCTCCAGCATTACGTCTGTGAACAGTTTTCTCTGGGGTATGTCCAGCAGGGCCCATTCTTCCTGGGTGAAGTCTACAGCTACATCCTCGAAGGACACTGCTTCCTACAACATTATGGACATTGTTTCAGACAGTGCCAGGACTGCCAACCTCTAGGGGAGGATGGTTCAGGTAGGTCACGGCATTAAGGAAGTGGCAGCTGATTGATAGAAAGTTCAAACAGTATTTTGGGTCCAGCCACATCATTCTCATTGCTGAACTGGACATCTGACTTTCAGATATACCCACAGTAAATATATAAAACCTCACTGTAAAGAAGTATAAAATGAGGTGTGATGTAATATAACCTGGAAACATAATAAACTTGTAATGATGACTCCAAATCATGATTACAAAATTTGCACTTGAAAATTTATAATTAAAACACTTCTCCACCAATTTCAAGGAAACCTACAAACTCATCAGAAGGACTTGGGATCGGCAGGTGCAGCCTCTTGTCTCCACACAGCTCAGATGCTCGTGACGCAGCATAAAGATAAACTGCTCAGCAGCATGAGCCAGAGACCCTGAGACTTCTGTGCTGAAGGCCAGGAGTACCCCAACTCTTTCTATGGTCCGGGGCCTCTGGGTCTCACTTTCTCCGGGACTTCCAATTACAGCTGTCATTGCCTCTTCTGTTTCTCCATCTTATGTCTCTATTCAAGTTTACCTGAAGCCACCTGATTACTCTGGGCTCTTCACTTCATCAAAAATTTCCACAAGACTCTAAGTTTTACTCTACCTTCTATGTTCCTCCTCCTGAATTACAGCCCAAACTGAGGAAACAATACTCACTATGCATTGCCTCCACTTAATCACATCTGAAGAAAGAGAAAATTACAAGAAGAAAATTCATGGGTAATAATGAGAATTTTGGTTTTCTTTTTTGGATTTCAGAAGTGCAAACATATTCTATAAAAATTTTAAAAGGCCTGAGATTGAAAAAAATAAATGAATGACTCCTGATTGCCTTTTCTGGCATAATCATGACTTATTTTCCCCCCAATACTAATCAGCACGCCTGTCAGCACCTGTAATTGGCTGAACTCACCTGTGGAAACACCTGCTGCCCTTCCTGGATATAATGTTTTGCTCCTTCCTCACCTGCACTCACCTCAATCCTAAGGCCATGACAGTTAATGATATGATTAATGTGGAACTTTTTTTTTTTCTAACCAAGCCATAAATCAGATGAGAAAACTAAGCCTTTCCAATTTCTCCTATAAATACACAGCATTACTAGAGGCTGGGATATCGTAGTGTTTTTTTAAAAATATATTTATTGATTTTTTACAGAGAGGAGGAGAGAGGGATAGAGAGCTAGGAATGTCGATGAGAGAGAAACATCGACCAGCTGCCTCTTGCACACCCCCTACCGGGGATGTGCCCGCAACCAATGTATATGCCCTTGACCGGAATTGAACCTGGGACCTTTCAGTCCGCAGACTGACACTCTACCACTGAGCCAAACTGGTTTCGGCTGGAATATTAGTTTAATGTTGGGAAAGAGATTGCCATTTAATGAGTCCTTGACCCAATACGACCATTCCAGAGTACTGGGGAAAATGAACTGAAGCTCAGATCTGTGAAAAGTCTCGCGTGTACTCAGAACACCCGTGCCTGTAGAAACAATATACCTACATACTACTGGCAATGGAGATGCGTTTCAGTAGAAAGGCTAATTTCCAACTCACCTGTGATGCCATGGTCACTAGCTCAGCTGTTAGCTGTCTCTTGGGTTTTCATTGACACACAGTCCAAGCAACAGGAGGCAAAGCTGTGGGAGGAGAAAGAAGCCATGAAATTTACTTCTCTACAATTTCTAGACCCAACTGTCACGAAGCCCCACTGCTTCACCTGGAGGCAGCCCCCGCCCAACCAGCAGAATCGGCAGTGTTTGCTGAGTGAGCAGTGGGAGCGCTCTCCTCTGCAGACCAAAGGCAGACACAAACACCTATAATTTAGGGAGGGTGGTACGGGAATCAATCCAGGTGTTCAGGATTTTCCAATTCCCTCTTGAGACCAAAACACAGAGATCCCTGACTCAGGCCACAGGTGTCCCCCCCTCCAGCAGCAGGCTTAATTATACATTCTCAGGCTTCTATTCTTAGTTGGCACACAGCAGTGTTTCTCCAAGTCTACCCTGCTCTCTGGTGCCCCAGACCATTCCTATGTCCTGTCCTTGGCCCTCCAGACACTTTTGTCCTGAATCATTTTTGTCTCCTCCAAGGGAGGCTCCAGAAATATCAATCTTTCAACACTGACTTTTAGATAAGTCCTGCAGGAATTTGGTTATGCACCAAGAGAATTAAGATTACATTTTATTATAGTGTTAATTCATTGATGGATTGCCTTATTCCATTCAGTGTAGCCAATGGCATCTACTTTGAAATTTATCCCTGAGGAGACCCTGCATCAGATAATACGTGATCACGTGGGTTATAGAACTCCTATCATGTTCGACAATCCTCACAGGGAAGTAGGCTTAGGAAATACAGAATGAAAGCATTTTAATAGGAAATTCTGTTGCTCCATCTGATATTTTAGAAAAGTGGAAGCTGCAATTTTCTTTAACCTCATTATTTCAGTGTGCCTGAGACAGCATTTATAAAGTTAAACCCTCCCCTAAAACAGCAATAATCATGTATATTTCATAAACAAGTGATGATAATGAATCGTAACAGAAGTAGGTTTAACTCACCATTTGTAACTTGGAATAGTCAAGTTTCATTACATGTGATTCTGTGCAAACAAATATACATACATTTGCTTATCTGTTCCTCAAAGTAACCCTACTGATTATGACTTATTTATAAAGTTAATAAATGGCATGATTAGAAGTTCAGAAAACTTTAGTAATGTGGCAAAAATCACACAAATACAAGCATATACCATGCATATAAGCATATGTCAAAAAGGAACAGATATAATTTGCATTTGCCTCTGCCTGCCTTTTAAGCAGAGAATCCTTAAAATCCAGAGGCCCATGCCCTCTGAATGGCTCAGCTGGTCAAAGCATTGCCACGTATACCATAAAAGACTGAGTTCAATTCCAGCTCAGGGCATATATGTGGGTTGCAGGTTTGATTCCCAGTTGGGGTGTATACAGGAAGCAATCCATCAATGTTTCTCCTTAAGATTGATCTCTCTATCTTTTTCTCCAAATTCCTCTCTAACAGTCAATAAAAACATATCCTTGGGTGAGAATTAAAAAAGAAAATTCAGAGGACCCATCCTTTTTTGCAATGTATTCTCCTTTTTGCTCTTTCACCAAAAATTCCTGCCCATGCTGGTATTCTGTACCACACAGGACCCATCGCATCACCCCCATTCCAGAACTTCACTTCCACTCTTCTTCCTACTGCCCAGTGTAACGTGGCTACCGGTTCCAACAGTGTTCCCTAAGACCAACATCACTTCCTATTCCTACTGACCGTTTGCTACATCTGCGGAAGAATACCGCCACAAGAAATCCAAAAAGGACCACACCAAGATACATCATAATTAAAATGCCAAGAGCAAAAGACAACGAGAGAATCTTACAAGCAGCAAGAGGAAAACAGTTAGTTACCTGTAAAGGAGCAGCTGATTTCTCAACAGAAACTATGCAGGCCAGAAGGGATTGGCAAGAAATATTCAAAGTGATGAGTAGCAAGAACCCACAACCAAGATTACCCAGAAAAGCTATCATTCAGAATGGAAAGGCAGATAAAGAGCTTCACAGATAAGAAAAAGCAAAAGGAGTTCATCACCACCAAACCAGTATTGTATGAAATGCTGAAAGGTATTCTTTAAGATGAGGAAGAAGAAAAAAGATAAAAATTATGACCAACAAATACATATATATCAACAAGTGAATCTAAAAATCAAGTGAACTAAAAATCTGAGGACCAGAATAAACTGTAATAGAATCAGAGGCAAAGAAAGGGAGTGGATTGATAATTATCAGGGGGAAAGGGGTGTAGAGGGTGTAGGAAGAGACTGGATTAAAATTGTACATCTATGGATGAGGACAATGGGGGGGAGGAGGTAAGGGCAGAGAGTGGGGTGGGATCCAGGTGGAAGGGAGCTATGGGGGAAAAAGGAGAAACAATTGTAATAATCTGAGCAATAAAGATTTATTAAATTTGCCGAAACCGGTTTCGCTCAATGGATAGAGCGTCGGCTTGGGGACTAAAAGGTCCCGGGTTCGATTCCGGTCAAGGGCATGTACCTTGGTTGCGGGCATTACCCAGTAGGGGGTGTGCAAGAGACAGCTGATCGATGACTCTCTCTCATCGATGTTTCTAGCTCTCTATCCCTCTCTTCCTCTCTGTACAAAATCAATAAAATATATTAAAAAAAATTTATTAAATTTGGGGGGGAAAAGAAAAAAAAGAGTACTGCCACACAAGGCATCTCCAAATAGTGCCTTTTCCAGGGCTGCCCTGACAGTAGGAGTCACATCTCACAGTGGCTTCGAAATGGCATGTCCTGCTTAGTTAACAGGTCTTCCATGCTCCCCAAGTATTTCTAACTCTCTCCAGGCCTTTGATTTCACACCTTCTCACCCTCCCCTCACTTTCAATAGATGAGGTATTTCCTTCCAAGTGGATATGTAGGTTGACAAGTTCCTGGGTCTAACACCATAAAATGTGCACATTTTCCTGCACTAATACTCTTTAGTTACTCCTTCTCCCCCATTGCACTGAAGAACCATCTAGACTCCAATGAAACCACTGTCTTCTGTTTTGTCAGGAACCTTGTATTATTTACTAAAATGTTTATTTCCTTTACAAGTGACTTGCCCCTCTTCTCAAAGCATCCCCCCATCATTTAAACTTATCAAATCTCCTGCATCTTCAAACTAAAACTCCTCTGAACTATTTCCTCTTCTGGTCCTTCTCTACTGTCCCGTCTTTACAACCAAACCAAAAGCTGAAGGTGCAGTTACCTTAGGCTCACATCCCTCCCCCGCTCTCCCCTTCCCCCCAGTTGGCTAACTAACTATAATAACATCACCACCAATGACATCGGCATAAATAAATGCAATGTACACACATCAGGCTTTTACTGGGATCCAAGAAATAAGTGTAATATGACTTCTCTTGAGGAATTTACTTTCCCCTCGGCTCTCTAACATGTCAGCCTTAAGGCTAATATACTCATCCCAGCTCCGTATCACGTGAACAGAACTCAAACAACCCTGCAGGAAGATGACAAGGCTCCATGCGAATTCTTCATCCCTTTCTACTGATGCATGCTGTTCACTCAGCTTCTTTGTTACTTTTTCCAAAATGAAAGCTGCAGAGCTCATGTCTGAGGCCCACTCTGAGCTCTCACCTCTGCTTTCCAGCTATCATGCACTTTAAGAGAAATATGTCTCAGGATACTGTCTCCCCTAAATATCACTCTTTACCTACTCCATGTTCCTTTCCATGTCTCTACCAGACAGCTAACGTTTGAAATGTTGTAGACTCACTCGGACCATATCGAACACTATTAAGTATTGCTATCATTTCTACACTGTTCACAATTATCATTCTTCATTCCTGTAGGGAGCAGTTATAGGGTTAAGTCTCCGACTGACCTGCTGGCAAAGCTGCAAACAAGTCCCAGCTTAGAGGGCACAGCCCTCTCAGTATGATTAAGCTTGATCTTATGACATTCCCTAGATCTATCTTTCTTTTTTTAAAAATATATTTTATTGATTTTTTACAGAGAGGAAGGGAGAGAGATAGAGAGCTAGAAACGTCGAGAGAGAAACATCGACCAGCTGCCTCATGCACACCCCCTACTGGGGATGTGCTCGCAACCCAGGTACATGCCCTTGACCGGAATCGAACCTGGGACCTTTCAGTCTGCAGACCGCCGCTCTACCACTGAGCCAAACCGGTTTCGGCATTTTTTTTAAAAATTTATTTTTTATTTTTATTTTTAGCTCCCTAGGTCTTTCCTGGGTAGCTAATGGGCTGTGGGAGGTGCAGCAAGTGCTGCCAAAACCAGTGAAACTTATAAGAACATTGTAAATCACCCCGTTTACTCTGACTATAAAATAAACCATCAGCTTGCAGTCTGGATCTGTTCTGTCATCTCAGTCACACAGAGAAGATCCACCTAGAACCCAGCTTATCCTCTTTGTCTGTCTTCATCCTTTGCCGGCCCTCCCTCAGACTCGCCAAACCCTTGGCTGTGCTAGTGCGGCCCACATTCCCACCCAAATTCACAAACACAATTTCCCACCCCATCATTACTTCTCAGTTTGAACGGCAATTCCTAAGATGTGTCCTCAATAAATTCCCCACAAAATGAACACTTCCCTTCACAAAAATTCATCCATAAAATAAAGGAGGTCTGTCCGGTCTTGTGAAAACAATCGCTAGTACTCACCAGGACCCAACAGATGGCAATCCCATGAAGCCCAATCTTTTATTTATTTTTTATTAAATATATTTTATTGATTTTTTACAGAGGAAGAGAGAGGGATAGAGGGTTAGAAACATTGATGAGAGAGAATCATTAATCAGCTGCCTCTTGCACACACCCTACTGGGGATGTGCCCGCAACCAAGGTACATGCCCTTGACTGGAATCGAACCCGGGACCTTTCAGTCCGCAGGCCAACGTTCTATCCACTGAGCCAAACTGGTTTAGGCATGAAGCCCAATCTTTTCTGAGGACGCTGCCCCGGCTGCCCCGACTGCCCTGACACCCCAACGCCAGAGCGCCTTCCGCTCTGGAAAGTGCGCCATTCTGGTGGTGGGCTCCCTCCCTTTCATGGAGCCGGTCACCACACCAATGCTGGGATCCAGGGAAGCAGGCCGACTAATGGAGAGAACAAATCCAGTGAATCTACCAAGAATGCCTCTGTCAGGAAGTGTTTCCCCTCTTGTTACATAAGTCAAGCAGATGAATTTAAGAAGACAAACCATCATTTAACTCTGTATTTCCTCTAAAAGCTTCAAAGGCAACCTGCACACCTATTCCCTAGTTTATGGATTTTGGTTGTTCTGGGCAGTATTGTAGAGAATATGCAGCAAGAGAATGCGTTCTGCTCTTTATTTTGTAAGAGGATTTGTAACCTGCCAACATATTTTCAGGCTGCAGGCATCAGTCTGATTCTACATCAATATAAACACTTTTGCTGAAAACACCCGAGGGAAGTATTTTCCCTGTTCAGAACGTGCATTTTTACTACCAAGCAAGAAATAGCTCGTACAGTGTCGGATGGTCTCTTCAATTCACATTCAGGCGATGCTCCCCAAAACCATAAAACTCTACCAGCTTTGAAATATTAAATCCCCAGAATAACCAAGTTCTGCATCGATATTACTATAAATGGAATTTTTTCCTTTATTATTTTAGTAAGTCTTCACCGGGGATATGTTTTTTTAAAAAATATTGAAATTAAAAAGAAAAGGTTTTTATTGATTCCAGAGAGGAAGGGAAAGAGGGAGAGAGAATCATGGATCTGGGGCCTCCTGCACGCCCCGTGAGGACCCATCCTGCATCCCGCACGTGCCTGACCCAGAATGGAACTGTGGCCTCCGGGTTCACAGGCTGTGGTGACCCAGGAGACACCGCACTCGGACACAGACTAAAAATGTCCAGAAAAGCGCGTTTATTTCCTGCGCGTGGTCTGCAGCCAGCTGGTCAGGGCAGACAGACCGGACCGCAGCGCCAAGCTCTAGAAGCCTTTTGCTTATACAGACTTCTCTTCCTTAGCAAGCAAGCAAGCTACGTGTACAGAAGCGGGTGTCTGCCGTTAGCCACCCGCCATCCCACTCATTTTACAGGCGGCACGTCAGTCCTCCCTGCCTCCTCCGCCCCGGCCTTACCCTCTGGTATCACAGCGGTCAGCACTGAGCTTGTTTAAGGAGCCGGCAGCGGCCGCCGCGCCGGCCGTGGGAGTTTTTCGGTCCACGCCGGCCGGCTTACACTGATTCCTCAGAGAGGGGAGGGGGGAGAGGAATATGGACCGGCGGCTCCCGGACGCACCCGGGTGTGTGCCCGCACCGGACACTGGGCCCGACCGGACCCGGACCCGGACCGCACTCCAACAGCCGCCTGCCCGCCGGCCTCCTCCCTTTGGGAAGCGCGCACCTGCCTCCCCCGGTGCCGGCCGCGCCCCGCGCCCCGCGCCCCGCGCCCCGCGCCCCGCGCCCCGCGCCCCGCGCCCCGCGCCCCGCGCCCCGCGCCCCGCGCCCCGCGCCCCGCGCCCCGCGCCCCGCGCCCCGCGCCCCGCGCCCCGCGCCGCCTCCGCCCCCCTCCCCCCCCTCCCCCGCCCCCGACACCGGCCGCGGGCGCCCCGGCGGGCTGGGCGGCGGACAGCGGGACACGGCGTCCCAGGCCGGGGACGGGGCCCGGGGGGCGGCGGGCGGGCGGGCGGGGGCGGGGAGCGGGAGCCCAGGACCGGGACAGGGCACCGGGAACCGGCCTGAAGGCGGGCCGTCCGCTCCTTACCGCACAGCCGCCGGCCGCGGGGAGCAGCGCGAGAAGCCGCGTCCCGGGCGCCGGGCGCCGGGCACGGCCCCGGAGGGCGGCCAGCGGGGGCCGGAGCGCTGGGCCGGGCCCGCGGAGGGCGGTGCGGGGCTCCGGGAGGGCGGCGCGGAGCCCGGGCGCCCACAGCAGCCGGTCCCGGGGCGGAGGGCGACGGAGACCTCCCGGGCGGACCGCACCCGCGCACAGCCGCCTGCTCGGGAAGCCTCTTCTGCCGCAGGCTCTGCCGCAGGGGCGGGGCCTCCGCCGGAAGAGGCGGGCCGCGGTGACGTCATCGGCTGGCGGGGCCCGAGCCTGCCGCCCCGCCCCCGCGCCGTTTCCCGGGGGCCATCTTGCCGCAGGAGCCTCTGCAGGAGCCTCTGCAGGCTGGGCCCATGGGCGACAGGACTGCCTCCTCCGACTCCGAGTTCAAAGGAGCTTCGAGCTGTGAGCCCTTCAGCGGGAGCTGTGAACGGAAAGAGCCACACGCTGACCTGGCAGCTCAGGGAGGCCTGCGTGGCGGTCTTGCAAACCCAGAGACCTAAGATCACCACAAAGGATGGTTTGAAAAGTAAATGTCTAACACACATGTGTCAAACACAGGGCCCTCGGGCCAAATCCAGCCCGCCAGGCCTTGCAATGTGGCCCGCACCTCGCTGTCATCACTGCACTCCGCTGTCAGTTTATGACATTGTCAGTTTATGACTGTTCAGTAAACCATTCGGCCCGCGATTTAGGCTGGATTTTAGATTTTGGCCCCTTCTCTGATTGAGTTCGACACCCCTAGAACAGGTTGTAGTGGGTAGTCATGTCCCAGATATTTCACCTGACAAAGATCAACTTTGATCTTCTTTACTGAGCCCCTCTGCCTTCCCGCCTCTGAGATAACATCTCTCTGAGATGTCTGGGTAACTTGTAACTTCCTTTTTACCCCAGACCCCTCAGGGCACAACAAATGGCCTGGAGACATCCCTCATTGTTATTGTTATCAAGGTAATTGTCAACTGTTAATAATGTTAGAGCATCCTGTATCCGTCTCTGTGAAAGAAGCTCACGTCCTGCTATCCGGTCTTACATATGGGGTACAGATCACTTTATTTCCTACATACAGGCCACTCAAGGGTGCTTATCAGTTTGTTTCCATTCCATTCCATACTTTCAGATATCACACTTCAGCTCCACACTTTAATACTTATTCAATATTGTATTTATCCTTATTGCTATTACTATTTACCCTTATTTATCCTTTATTTAGTATTTATCCTCATTACTATTACTATAAGGGCTCGCTGGGTCCAGGTGGGCGGAGGTGGGATTCCCCCCTCCCCCCCCAGGTCTGCGGCTCCTGCACTGAGAAGGGGCGAGGACAGAGTGGTCTGTGCTGGAGGGGGAAGCGGCTGTGAGAGGTAAGGACGCCAGACAGCGTGCTTTTATGCCGGATTCCTGTTTCCCCAGCGAGGTAGACGAAGACCCTTCACACTTAACTTTTTGTTGCACGATTACTTAGATGACTTGTAAGTTCAAGACCTTTGGGACGGATCCACAAGCACAGATGGCATCCCATGAGCTGATTAGGTCATTAATCACTACCTATATCATAGCTGCATTATTTCCTTTATTCACAGAGCTATCAGAAAGTGATACATTGAAAGGAATATTCAACGACATGTACTAGAGCACAGTAGGACTTTATTCATGAACTTATGGCCCGGTGCCTGAAATTCATTCACGGGAAGGGGTCCCCTCAGCCCAGCCTGCACCCTCTTTAATCTGGGACCTCGGGGCAGTCAGACATCCCCCTCACAATCTTGGACCGGTGGCTCCTAACTGTTCATCTGCCTGCCTGCCTGCCTGCCTGTTTGCCACTAACTGCCCCCCCCCCCCTCCGCTGGCCTGATCACCCCTAACTACCTCTGCCTGCTGACCTGATTGCCCCTAATTGCTCCCCCCCTTCTGACCTGGTCACCCCTAACTGTCCTCCTCCTCCTCCTCCCCACCAGTCTGGTCGCCCCATGCAGCCTGCTGTTAGGTTGACTGGTTGTTGTGGTCGTCACGGTAACTGCCTTTTTATATAGATAGATGGGGCTATCTCCATAATTGGTGTAGGGACCACTGCAAAGGGGAAGAGAGATTGGGCTCAACTCTAAATGCAGGGCGGGGGTGGGGCATGTATTGGAATTTATAGCCAAGAGCAGAGTAGGGGTCAGTGGGTAGAGAAGAGGAAATGATGCCAATGGAATTAGCTAATTACTAATAAGAGAAACGGAGCAAAGGGCAGGGCAGACATCGCAGGCATGTTCCCTGCAGAACATTGCTGGGGCGGAGGTGAGGGGATGGGGTGGGGTGGGGAACCGGACAAAAGGAAGGCAGAAGCAGACCCAGTATGTTTGGGATGACTAGGGAAGGTACTTGTCTGTCAGTCACCCCTGGGGACTGAGGTCATAGGCCAGGAGGGACGTGGCCACTGCCAGCCTGAGGAGATTTGGGGACATAGAATCCTTTAAACAGAAATCCCTTCTCTGGCACATTGTGACTCACGCCTAGCTCTCCAGCCTGTTTTGCTCCTGCTCCCCTGTATTTGCCCACATTTTTCACGGCCCCCACACACTGGACCAATGGCTGAGGCTACACGGGTGCTGAACTGGACCCGCTCCATCATGGAAAGGAAACTCTGGACACCAGCTCTGTGTCTAGCCATCCTGAAACCCCAGCTAGCCTTCTATGACTGGGCCAACGGGAAACCCTGGCGTGTAATTCCATGGGAATTAAGATTTCTACCATATTTCATCCTCCCAGGGGGGCTCCCTAAATGCTCACTCCTGTGGTACCCCAGAACCCCATCCCCACTAGCAATGGGGGAAGACGAGCCATGTTTTTCTCAGATAACAGAAACATCAGGGGTCAGGAGGGTTCGGCTCAACTTAACAGGTTTCTTGTTGAAGACAGTCCAAGGTGACCAGGTGATGTCTGGGCAAGGATGTAGAATGAGGAATCCGGTCAGATCCCAAGGGAGATCCGATCCCAAGGATGGGAGATTCTGGTAACATGACTTGGCAGGGTTCTTGCTAAAACTGGGTTCTACAGGGAAGCACAAGATGGGCCTAGGAAAAATAATTAGGATTAAATAATTATTGCCACAAGTTCTTTATTTCCTTTGAAAACTGGAAGTTCATGCTGGCTTACTGTTTTAGGTTTAATATGGTATAAAACGTGCATTTTCAGGTTTTATTTCTAATATGTACATTTAAGGGCACACTTTTTAATTTAGTTAGAATTTATTTATTTATTTTTTTAGTTTTTATTCTTTTATTAAGTGTGCACTTTTTAAAAAAATGAGTTTTGGTATGCAGTGTTTTTTTTTATTGATATTATTCAGTTCAAATTATTTTCCGATTTATTTTGGGGTTTGTTTAGAAGTGTGTGTTATAACTTTAAAATACAATGTCTTTATAGTTACCCTAGATTAACTGCAAAGAGAGCAAAAAGCATATTTTATATCATTTCAATCCTTTAAAGCTTGTTGAACCCTGTTTTATAGCAATATGGTCCTTTTAAAAATGTGTTCCAAGTATGCTTCTCTGCTGCCATCTAGTGTCCATCATGGGAATAACACCTGGGAGCCAGGGAGCAGGAAGATTTGTTTGGTAGAGTGCATTACCTATATGAATGCTGAATTCAGTGTGATTTAGACATGTATTTCATAGCTTTTAAACAAGAACGACTTCTTAGTGTCCCTTTGCCACTGACTTCTAGGTTAACTGTCTTGAGTGCCAGCAACATACTTTACATAGTTTCAATTTTTTGAAGTTTGTTGAAACTTAACAATACAATATGGTTACTTCCAACAAGGTACCAAGTGTGCCTCTCTGCTGCCATCTCCTGTGCATCTGGGCGGTAACACTTTCGTGCACATCAGCAGGCAAAGGGGTCGGGTGCCGGGGGTCAGCTATGCACCACTCTCAGGAAGACCTCTTCCCTCATACACAAGAGTTAGAGGTGAGCCGAAGCCGGTGTGGCTCAGTGAATGGAGCGTCAGTTTGCGGACTGAAAGGTCCAAGGTTCGATTTCGGGCAAGGGCATGTAATTGGTTGTGGGCGCATCCTCAGTAGGGGGTGTGCAGGAGGCAGCTGGTCGATGTTTCTCTCTCACTGATGTTTCTAGCTCTCTATCCCTCTTCCTTCCTCTCTGTAAAAAAAATCAATAAAATATATTTAAAAAAAAGAGTTAGAGGTGATATGACACGACACACATTTCCCAAGGAGAGACTTCTTCTCACATCCCGGGACACATAGCTGAATCGACAGGACACCCCACTTTTATAGGACAAGACTCACCCCAGCACTCCCAGGACCAAGAGCTGTTGTGATAGGACACCCCAATCTCCCACATGCGATTCTCTCCACAAGAACAGAACTCAGAACTGATGTCACAGGACCTGTCACTCTCAGGGTGGTCTCCTCCCTCTACACTCACAGGACCCAGAGATGATGTCAGAGGACCCCACACGCTCTCAGTTGTGGCCATATTCCTTAGTAAATGGACCCAGAACTGACATGAATGGAGCCCCTACTCTGTCAGGTCAGACCTTTCCCCACAAGCACAGGACCCAGATCTGAAATGGCAGGACTTTAAACCCTCTCAGGTACGACCCCTCCCTACATTCAGAGAACCCAGAGCTGATGGGACAGGACACCCTGCTCTCAGAGGGGAACTCCACACAATCAGATGCATACTGGAAGCAAGTGCTCTTCTCTGCTGCCATCTAGTGTACATATTGGCGTACCTTTCTATAACCCAAATACTGATGTCACTATTTGGCAAGAAGTCTCTTTCACACGAGTTAGTATAAAAACGTGTAACTGAGTGGCAGAGTAAGTGGATGCTGCATGGACACACTCTCAGAAACAAACTAGAATTACAACTAAAATACAGAAAAACTACCTGAGTGATCAACGGAAGACTCACTGGAGAGAACCCCGTTACCCAAGGACTGAAAGTAGAGACCACAAAGAGACTGGTCAGGGGGGCGGAGGTGTGAAAGAGCTGGCCCAGATGCCCACAGACAGGAACCAAAGTACCGGAGACATATCTCAGCTGTGGGGGCTTGTGACTGAGAACTCTGGAGTTTAATCCCTAATCTGCCCCTCCCTCCCCACCCCCCAACAGAGAGCACCAGAACTGACAAAGGTGCCCATATACCATCTGACTGTGAAGAGCAGTGGTATAGCTGTCTGCCAGGGAGCGATGGCCAGAAATCCAGGCACCCTCTTAAAGAGCCAACACAAAATTCCCAGTGGATCCACCCACTTTGTGATTAGGCAGAGGGAGGGACTGGAGCTGTGTGAGTAGTATCCAGGATTGGGGACTTGTTAGAGCTCAGAAGGCAGACACCCCAAGTTTCTTGTGCTGAATTATTCCCTCGAGCAGCAGAGGACATCTTTCCCACACAGACATTTTTTATACAGGAGACCTTGCCTGGGGGGAACACAGTTAACCCACCCTATTGGAAAACACCTTGCCCTGGGGCCATTTAACACATTGTGCACCAGTAGTTCTATTGCTAGCTTTACCCAGTGGCCATTTAAGTCTCTATTAAATGAGTACACAAAACATTTTACAAACTATCATACTTTAAAAAGATATTAGCTTGTAAAAACATGTAATAAATAACTTCAAAGGGCAATGAGCACTTAATTTTAAGGCGTGTCTTTAACATTTATGTAAAACACTAATATGAAAACACGAGAATGCTTATGATCAGCCCACAATGTGTTAATATAAAATAACTCCTCTCCAGGCAAAAGCAACTGTCTTGCCCTACTGAAAAAAGTTCTCACCACCCCTGAGAACAATTGCCTGAGGGCAATTCAAGTTAGAATCCTATCAGTCTGTAGGCAGAAGTGTCTCTGGAGGATTTGAGTCTCTGCCTGATCTAATTAGTCAGAAACAGTGTTTGATACTGTTCTGCACTAGAGGTTGAGAGGCATAACAGATATATCTAATACAGAGTCACAAAGCCAAACAGGAAGCCAAAATGAGGATACAGAGAAACAACCTTGAATGAAAGAACAAGAGAATTATCCAGAAGAAGAGGTAAATGAAGCAGAGATAAAAAATTTATCTGAAACAGAGTTCATAATAATGATGGTAAAGATCTTCAACAGCATGAGAAAAGATATAGTAACTATGAATACAGAAATAAAGAATGGCATCACACAAATAAAGAACACATTGGAAGGAATACACAGCAGATAAAGGCATTAATCCAACAAGAGGTTATAACTCTGTGGAAGCTGAGGATTGAATCAGTGAGTTCGAAGACAGGGTTAAAAAACCTCACTCAGAGAACCAAAAAGAAAAAAAAAAAACAACTAAAAAAACAAGAGGACAGCTCAAGAGAGCCGTGGGACAGCATGAAATGTAACAATATTAGAATGTCAGGTGTGGCAGAAGAGGGAGAAAGGAATAGAGAATGCGTTTGAAGAAATAATAGTAGGAAACTTCCCTAACCTGGTAAAGGAAAAAGTCACACAAGTTCAGGAGGCACAGAGAACCCCCAGCAAGAAGAACCCAAATAAGCCCATACCCAAACACATCATAATTAAAATGCCAAAAATTAAAGACAGAGAGAATCTTAAAGGCAGCAAGAGAAAAGCAAACTTATTTACAAAGGACACCTGATTTCTCATCAGAAACTCCACAGGCCAGAAAGGAATGGCATGAAGTACTCAAGGTAACAGGAAGTAAGGATCTGAGACCAAGATTACTATATCCAGCAAGGTTATTATTCAAAATAGATGGTCAAATAAAGAGCTTCCCGGACAAAAAAAAAAAAAAAAAAAAAAAAAGGGTAAAGGAGTACATCACCACCAAGCCATCATTACAAGAAATGCTGAAGGGACTGCTGTAATGAGAAGGAGAAACACAGAGAAACCTAGCCAAACAGGATTAAAATGGCAATAAATAACTACCTATCAATAATAACTTACAAGCAAATGGAGTAAGTGCTTCAATCAAAAGGCATAGGGTAGCTGGGTGGATATAAAAACATGACCCAACTATATGTTGTCTACAAAAGACCCACCTCAAAACAAAAGAAACACACAGGACGAGAGTAAAGTTATGGAACAAAATTTCCTATGCAAATGGAAAAGAAAGAAAAGCTGGAGTAGCAATACTCATATCTGACAATATAGACTTTAAAATGAAGGCCATCACAAGAGACAGCAAAGGTCGCTACATAACGCTAAAGGCATTAATCCAACAAGAGGTTATAACTCTGGTAAACATATGTATGCAATATAGGAGCACCTAAATATATATATATCAACTTCTAGAGGACACATGTGGCATCTAAGTAACAAAATAAACTGAAGATCAGAGCGGACTGAGACATAGAAGCATGGAAAGAGTGCCTGTGGAATCTCAGAGGGAAGGTGGGGGATGGTGGGTGGGAGATAATCAACCAAAGACCTTGTACGCACATATGCATAACCCATGGACACAGACATTAGGGCGCTGAAGGCCTGGGGCAGGCTGGAGGTGTCAATGGGGGAAAAATGTGTTACTGGCTACTTGGCCCGCTGTGTTGTCAGCAATGGCTCCTATGTTTGCTGCTGCTGTCCTGTAGGCTGCTTTGTGGAACTACATTAAAGAGCTGCTTTGTCCGGCTCCTTCTTAGCAATGGCTACTTGGTCTGCAATAAGGTCGCTCCTATACACCTATGACCTCTCATGCCTTCTCCGTCTAATACTCCGTCTCCATGACGGTCCAGTTCCTGGCAGGGGAACTGAGATCCCACAGCAGCATAGATCTCGGATCTTGGGGTAAGCAGTTAAAATTGCAAATAGACTCATCACAAAAAATGGAAAAGAAACACAAATAGATATCGGAAATGTGGGGGTGAATGAATATTGACCCAATAAAACTTGGAGATCATGAGAAGCTGCTTTGATATGACATAATTTCATGAGAACGAGGCCAGTTCACATCTTCGTGTTTGGATAACTCACCAGATGGAAAACTGGAGGAGTCGGTGAAGCCAAATGTATGCTGAGGCCAGTTCCACAAAGCAGCCAGTCCTCTTCTTCCAACACCCCGACCCCCAAACCTCCAGTTTCCTCTGCTGGGTGGAAATGTATCCCTTTGTTTGGTGTCTGAGTCCCCTTTATCCTGGGAAGACCATAAATCAAACACCCTGATCTCTGAGATACTAACTATGTAAGAACACCTTCAGGCCTGTCACCACACCCTGTTCAATTTCATTGGATTTTCCAGACTCGTACTCAGGTATAATTTTCCTGCAACAAAGAATGTCTTGGAACTCAAGCATCAGACACAACAGGATGCTACCAGTCTGGGGACTTCAAAATAACAGAAAAGATGGAAAACCCTGAGATACCAACACAGAGGGATGAAACCCAATTTCAATGTGATATTTTTCAGAATATTACTCATATCAAACAAACTATAAACCAGAACTTTAATATAACATTTCATAAACAAAAGGTGCAAAGTTACAAGGAGAGTTCCCATCCCAATTTCCACTGAAATTGCACAGCCCAGGGATACAGTTTCGCCTCAGGACCACAGGCAACTGCTTGCAAACTGCACGTCTCCCAGGGGGCCCTGCCCCACGTCCCCCAAGGCAGGCAGGAGAACACCTGATAGAGATTCATTCTGTAGCTTCCTCTTTCCATTAGACTTCGAGGCCAGTGTTGCAACTTAATTTTCTATACAATGGATTAAAATTTACAAAAAAAAAAATCACCTTCCTGTGCCCGTTGTCTAAGTACCAAGTAAGTTTCCTATCAAACTTCCATTTGACTTATCACTACAGCTTCTCACATTAAAAGCGCAGCAACTGGGACTCTGTCAGCAAGCCTTTGCAGACTTCCCAACATATGAACACACAGCACAGCGGGGAGGCTCTGGTCCACCACAAACAGCTGCATGAGTAGCTATGCCCTCCCCAGATCTACAGTCAGAACCAGGAGGCCTGGGGCCAAGGAACAAGTCTTTGCTGACAATGGGCTTCTCACTGGCCATCCTCACTCTCTCCAGAGGAAGAGGAAAGCTGAGGTCCTCCTGGAGGACACCCAAGGGACCCTGTGACCAAGTCCCTCTCTCTTCTCCAAGGTGAGGGGGATCTGAGAAGAAAGAATTCTAAACAGGAGGGATAGAGGGAGATGGCACCAGATAGCAGCTCCACTGGCCTTTTGACCTCTTAAAGAGCATTATGTTGGGACTCGGTGGAGTGGCTGGGTTCTGGGGCTCCTTTGAGGGCTGCAGGGTCTTGGCTAGAGGGCTCTCCTGCTGAGGCTGGGGGTCTGCTCTCTGGGTGCTCTCCTGCGGGGACGGGCAGGGGCTGAGTCTGGGCTCCTTTCTGGCCTTCTTGCAGAGGTGGATAGAGGTCGGGGCCGCTCTCTTGCCTGGTGCCTTGATGCTGAGATTGGAGTGCTGGCACACACTCTTTGCAGCAGGACGTGGGATGCTGGGTGAGTTCCCAGCAGGGAACTTGGCTTGTGCCTGAGGCTTGAGGGTGTGACCCAGGCCATTGGTGCTGGAGAGAGAATGAGGCTTGCTGTGTGTCTGCTGGACATTGTGCGTGTTGGCATCCTGGACAAAATGTGTGCCCCCTGGTCGAGGTGTGTCGGTGACAGAACTCCCTGCCCACCATGTAGTCCAGAAGGTGAGCAGGCGCTGAGGAAGTCATTTCAGGTTCCCTGACAGGGGACCAGTGGTGGAATCTGGGACCCGCACACACATTCTCTTGTTGGTGGTGTCTGGTGCTGGCCCCTGTGGACGCTGTAGGAGACACCACATCACATTAGAGTTTTCTCATCATCAAGTATAAGTAAAATTAAACAAATATAAAAAAATGATCTTAATACAAGCCACGGGTAGTGAAAGAGACACCAGCAATGAGTGTGCAGAGGAGGAGGTCCTTGAGCTCCATGTGAAACGGGTTACAAAGTGCCCTTGACAGCTTTTGCCCTTGACAACATCAGGTAAGAAAACACACAAGTTCTCACATCTGTCTCCCGTTAGTGAAGTGGTAACAAGCCTTTCCCACCCTCTTCCTAGGGATTGGACGCACATCATGGTGTTGTGTAGGCAGTTTGGGGACTAATGAGCTTGGTTGGCCTTATGGAGGCAGGGATCCCGATTTCAAGATGCCTGGTTGCCCGAAGGGATTATACCTTTCTGGAAGCATCTAATGAGATCCCGCCCATGCCCTCCACCAGCATAGAGTGGGAGGACGGGGGGTGGGGAGGGATGGAGGAAAGAATGTTTACAGTTTTACTCCTTTTTAAAAATTTCTTTACTGATTAAGATGTTACATATGTGTCCCTTATTCCAGCATTACCCCCCTCCCCCACTCATGCCCTCACCCCCGTTGTCTGTGTTCATTGGTTAGGCTTATATGCTTGCATACAAGCCCTTTGGTTGATCTCTCCCCCTTACAGTTTTAGTTACTCTTAAAACAAGTTTATTGTTGGATTATTATATATTAATTATCTTATTATTTTCCAAGGTGTAACTGTAAATCTTTTACTTCACCCTGTATTTTTGGTGCTCATGCAAGTAGAAAGCAAAATCAAAACACCAAGAAAAATGGTATTAGGAGACTACTCTGCAGAAACCGCCTGGGTCCCATAGAATTTTTACCATTCTCTCAGACGGAAAACAAGGAGGGAAGTGGGGTGACCCTGATGAAATTAAAAGGCCAGCAACTAGGGACGCCTACCTTCACAGAGTCACTGGATTCTGCCTCTTTCTTCCAGCTCTGCTCCTGGCGACAGTGATATTCCCTCCCAAATTCCACCGGGTGGAGCAGGGTTAAATATTTCTGGGGAAACCTCTGGATCAGAGCCTGTCTGTGTTCTTCAGGTCTGCTGGACAGAACGTGGTGTGTGAGTCCCCCTATTTCCTGTCGCCGATGAAACAAGCCTTCCCATGGTCCAGACCCTTCCTCTGTGTCCGTGTGATCTAGGCAGTGAGGCCCCATGCGTTCACTAGACGTGCCCTTGGTCACCTCAGACCCTCCCCTCCTGTGGGCACTCAAGGACTTTTCACAAAGGACTTTCCTTTCCCTCCATGGTCTCTCTGCCTGTCCTTGGCAGAGATCCAACATGTCTCACCCCAACCCCACCACCGTTCACCCTCTGTGACTCTCAGGGAGGGACCCCTTGAGGCCACGAGCAGCTTTCTCACTCTCTCCAGCTCCATCTTTGCCTGGAGATGGCAATGCAGACTGTGTAGATATGAGACACATGGGCTCCCTAGATTTCCCCCAAAGTTTGACGCTACCATTCCACCGTACTCACTGAGCTCTCTGCTCAGTTTCAGTCTCCCCAGTAGCGTTGTTAAAGGGCCCTGGGCTATGCAGGTCCCAGGGAGTCCACAGTTTCAGTTTCTCCATCCTATTGGAGTATAGTCGTAGATGGCTATTCCATTCCAATGCTTCACGGGACCCCTGAAGCTGCTGGCTTGGTTCCCAAAGGTCCCACATTCTTTGCATTTCACCTGAAGGGAGATAAGGCTGGCCAGTTAGCCCAGAGCACAGGCAGAGTTCACAGGTCAATAGGAGGACAGAGAGTGAGGATGCAGAGGGACATAAGCATAGGACTCAATGAGGTGCTGGCTTCTGAGGGTATTATGGTTTGTTCCGAAGCCCAAGTTAGTTAGGGTCGAGTGAAATGTCCAGAGGTCTAAGCACGACTACACAGAAATGGATGGATGTGGGCACAAAACAGGAAGTGTGATCCTAGGAATATGACACTAGCTAGGAAGAGAGGTGGTTTCTCTGAGTCCCCAAGGACCAGTCCGCCTGGTGAGCACGTCCCAGGGCAAGGGATGGTGGGATGGGAAAGGACACCCAGGCCGCTCCCTCAGGTTCCCCGCAGAGCCAGCCCCCTACTCACCCCCGGACGCCCCTCTTCTGGCGCCCGAGGCTTGTGTGCCACCGGGGCCCTCTGTGGTTTCTTCCGTTTCTGAATCAAGGGTCTGCAGGGCCCATGCTCTAGGTAAGGACCAGCCATCTGCCATATCGCCTACAAGCTTCGCGGCTTTCGCTCTCAGCTATGGACTTGTGAATCTCCTGAGAGAAAGGAAAGAAAAAGTTTCCAAAATCCCACACAGGGCAAGCTCCTCAGGCACTGTCTGCTTCAAATCTGCTGAAGAGACTTCACGGCCTCAGGAAAAACATCTGTCTGCCCTGTGATCCCTCCTTCTGATCCTTTGTCTGTCCTCTCATGATTGCCTGTCCCAGGACAGGACTCTAAGGTGACACAGCTGAGACTCACCTAGTGAAATGAACGTGCATGCATAAAGGAGGTATTTAAAAGACGAGTAGGATTTGGTCTACCCTCTGTGTCCTAGTAGGACAGAGAAAGACAGTACTTCCTGATACTTACACCATCATCAATGCACTGAGTGTTGGGGCTCACATACTAGCAAAGAAAAGTGTTTTCCTCTCTGGAGAATTTGAAGTTTCCATTGGACAGTAAAGGTGGCAACTCACAAATAAAAACCCACCCAGACGAAAATATGTCCTCCTCTGCTAGGCTAGAAGCTTTGCAGACTAGCGTCTGGATGGGTTTCTTTTGTTTTAATTGTACCCTCAGCGTCCTGTCCTTAACTACTTTCTTTCTATTTATTTATTATTTTTAAAAATATATTTGATTGATTTTTTACAGAGAGGAAGAGAGAGGGATAGAGAGTTAGAAACATTGATGAGAGAGAATCATCAATCAGCTGCCTCTTGCACACCCCCTACTGGGGATGTGCCTGCAACCAAGGTACATGCCCTTGACCAGAATCGAACCTGGGACCTTTCAGTCCCCAAGCCAATGCTCTCTCCACTGAGCCAAACTGGGTTCGGCCTTAACTACTTTCTAACAAGTGTGAAGTGAATGTTAGAAATTAAGACTGAGTAGATCAATTATTTAGCTTTAAGTGCCTACAGCTCTATCTACCAAGTTCCATATGCGCTCACACAGATGTTCACACAAATCACAATGCTGGGATCCATTTCCTTGGAAATTTGCTCTTTGAGTAACAATGAGCATTGAGAACATGTAGTTTATTCATCGCTCTGCTCAGGTTTTCTATTAAAATGAAGGAATCCTTACCACACTGCCTAAAGCCACATCTCTCCTAGTTTTCCTAATGTCCCAATTCTCTAAGAACCCAGTGGAAAGGAAACCTGCCCCGTTGGTGTTGCTCAGTGTTTAAGCGTGGGCCTATTAATCCTGAGCTCAAGGGTTCGATTCTTGGTTAGGGCACACGTCCAGGTTTCTACTTGGTCCCTATCTCAAAGCCTGCAGGAGGCAGCCAACCAAAGTTGCTCTCTCAATAATGTTTCTATCTCTGTCTCCTTTCTTCTCTCTCAAAACCAATAAATACATACTAAGGAAAGAAAGGAAACCCACCTGAAATCGGTCTGTGCTTCCCCGGTTGTCAGCAGATCCTCAGGGCAATCTGTGCTGGACCAGCCGCACTGGACGCCGGGCAGCTCTGAAGGTGCCAGAGGAAGGGTCACGGGGAGAGCGTGTAGTGCTGGAGGACTATATGCTGGGTTAAGGTCACGTGACACGTGGGCGGTGACCAATCAATTAGCATAATCCTCCAGAAGGAAACAGGGCTTGAAGGGAAGCTCTGTAGCCGGTCCTCTAGGGTTTTCAGGCCTTTTCACTTCATATGGGCCCACGTGCTCACTATTAGGAAGATGGACCTTCTGTAAGAAAAACAAATGTTTGTGGGTGCACCTGCTGTTTCCTTCGACGCTTTGCCTTGTTGAAAGTGATGCCATGCGTGGGAGAGAGAGTGTCTCGGAATACACAGAGTTTAGAGAGCTCTGGCAAGAAGTCCACTCACAGTGTGTGCAGCCCATGAAATGGTCACCCTCCAGAACTCTTCAGGTTTCCAAATGAAGCTCCGAGTCTGTGAAAATCCTCCCTTCCTCCTGGTCTCACTGCTCACCGTCTTCTGCCCTTGTCTCCTCTGTGCCTGGGAGGCGGAGCCCAGGAGATGCACAGGAATGGAGCCCCCAATGTTGGCCTTGTACCACTACCTGGTTTTACACTTTGTGTGGTGACTAAAGTCACTTTCCCCAGGCATTCCATGTGGGCACACCGATGGCTGTGTCGCCACAGGTGACAGTCTTTTCCTGGGGTGGATGTCCAGGCGCTGGGACTTTCTCTTTTAGGCGATTCTCCTCCTGGGAGATACCTGAGAGTTTCTTCAGGTGCTCGGCCACTGGCATCTGGCCACGGAGAGTGTGAGGCACAGGCCTAGGTTTTTACTAAGAGACACTGAGGAAGAGAAACTCAAATAATCACCCTTTAGTTTTTTTTCCCCTTCACTCCAGGGAGTATTTTGTTTAAAGCAGGTCACCCAATCCACTCTGGGTAGTTTCCCATCTTATAATTTGCATATGTTTGAACCCCAGTTGCCTTCCCATTTGTCTTTCCTCTTTTATGGATTAATGTGCCTCCCTGGTGACCCTGGAAACCTGGCTCCTCCCCTTGGGTCCCTACACTCTGGGGCTCATCCTGGTCACTGAGTCTCCTGGGGCTGTCTGCACCTGCTGGTCCTGCCTCTGACATTAACTCACCGTGGCCCACTTTCCAGCTGGACAAGGTGGGACAGCCCACTTTCAGAATCACTAACCCAAGTCAGATTTAACAGTGACCTGCCTGGAAAATGGATTTATATGAAAATGGCACGTTCATCTAATTCCTATAATTAGTTGTTCAATTTGTTTCTCATGTCTGCAGATGGAATCTATCAGAATTATGAAATTTATTGAAAGTGTTTTCATGTGAAAAATTTTCCCAACTCTTATTTAATGTCACATATTTCAGTTAGGGGTGTTTTACATTTTTTATAAAGAACTTTAGAAATTCTTTTCAAATTGGACTTTAAAAAATTGTGCTGTGTATTGTCAGTAATCATTATTCTAAATCATCTCACATAGTAGTTGAGTATCTTGGTATAAAATGTGAGGTTGGGTGGGCTTATGAAACGGCCAGGTCTCCTATGCTACACTGAACTCTCCCTTGGATCCTGAAGTCTGACCTGCATTGCATATCATGTCTCCAGCAGGACATCACACTGATGGACCATCAGTCCTCCTGGGAGCATCAGGGCCCTCTGGGTTCCCATATCTCAACCCATTGATGTTGGCCACAGCTTCTTCTATGCTCCTGGGCCAGTGGGAGGAAGGGGGATAAAGGAAGAAGGGACTGAGTGAGCACCAGTGCATCTGGCCTCCTTTGGTGGAGATGGAAATGTCTGAGTGTTTTCAGAGGGACAGGTGCCCACTCTGAGATTTACTACCAAGGGCATCACCTTTCCACGGACACATGACAGGACGTTGAAAATCCAGAGGTGCACAGCCTCAGGATGTCCTTGGCATAAGTTGTGAGAAATAGTGCCTCCTATGCACCTAAGCTGACCTGGACCCACCTTCTAATGAAAACAAGGACATGAAATCATGCACTTTGAGGTGTTTGCTCAGAATTGCAGCTGAATTCAACTTCAGATGGGAGGAACCTATTCTCGCAGGCAGACCTTAATACACTTAATTCCTCATCTTCCTCAGTTGTGGTTAACATTTCCCCACCCTGCCTCTACAGTGAAATCACCTGGGGAGAGATTTTAGGAAAACAGTATAGGTCCATTTCAACCACAGAATTACTCCTCTACTGGGTCTCACCGAGGCCTGTGGTTTAGGGATGGTGATTGTTGGGAAGAGTACAGGTCAGCACGTTAATGTTTGGTTCAATAGGGGTGTTTGTTGAAGGCCAGTATTTTCTTTCTTCTTATTCTTTTTTTTTTTTTTTTTTAAATATTTATTGGTTTTTTACAGAGAGGAAGGGAGAGGGATAGAGAGTTTGAAACATTAATCAGCTGTACACCCACTCCTGGGGATGTGCCTGCAATCAAGGTACATGCCCTTGCCCAGAATCAAACCTGGGACACTTCAATCTGCAGGCTGATGCTCTATCCACTGAACCAAACCAATTAGGGCAAAGGACAACATTTCATCTCTAGGAACAAAGTGGGAAAATCCGTTCATTTTGTTTTGGCAAGCAAATTTTCTTAATTATTTAAAAAGCATTTTAAGGACTGCCTAATAGGATTATTACAGCTTTATTTACAGGGCTGCTCCTTGGGGTGGGGGAGAAACAGCGAAGGTTCAATTTGGGTTAGTGGTGTGTGCAAAAATACCGATTTAACTAAGATATAGAGAGTGCTAGAGACTTTCAGTCTATCCCTCTATTGCCATCATGTAGCTCAATCAGAGCATTTAGAATAAAAATCAAGAGCTTTCTGGGTCTGTTTGGGCAGCATTCTGTCTCTGGTCCTCAAATTGTAGAGATATAGGCAGAGGTACCAGCAAGACTTCAGGTGAGATGCCTTTGATATGCCCTCCTGACCTTGCCTGAGCAGATTCATGTTACTCAGAGAAACCTGGCCCATGGGTTTTGTCAGCATCAGGGCCTGGAAGGAAACCAGCGTGTTAAAGGAACATAAATAAATGGACCTGAGGTGTGTGGAAGGAGCCATTGGGAAAAGGGCTGTGTGAACCCAAGTTCTGATTCTCTCCCCACCAGCCAAGAAGTACAGTGTTGAATGTATGCGTTCAAAACTTCAAAAGGAAAACTAGAACACCAATAGTCAGCCTTTTTAAGCAACAGATTTTATTGTTGCTATATTTGAAATTGAATTTCTTACAAAATTTTCACATTGAATGTTTCCAGATCAATGTTAGCCTCTTACATCTGATGCCACAAGTTTCATTGACAATTTTTATTTACTCAAAAGATCAATTATTTGCTAAGTTGTGTGTTGGAGAATTCTTTAACAAGTTGGTAATACATAGATTTTTACACATTATTTACTGAGGGTTTCTTTCATGTGTGAATGTATATGCTGTGTGTGTGTGTGTGTGTGTGTGTGTGTGTGTGTGTGTGAAAACTTGTGCTGGTGGGTTTAAATGATAAAGCTATGATTGATGTTCTTCCACATTTATTACGTGTGCAATGCCATTTCTTGTGCAGCCAGGTAAGACTATCTACTGAAGGCTTTCATGATTTTCTCTCCTGTGTTGGGTTCCCTCATGTCTTCTAAGGGAAGAAGAATGACTGAAGGCTCTGCCACAAAGCTTACATGCATAAGGCTGTTCTCTAGTGTGGGTCCTCTGGTGTCTTGTGAGATTAGCATGTTGACTGAAGGCATTCCCACACTGACTACATTCATATGGTTTTTCTCTGGTGTGTGTTCTTTTGTGACGTGTTAGCTCAGAACTCTGACGGAAAGCCTTATCACATATGGAACATACATGTGGTTTCTCCCCACTGTGAATTTTCTTGTGCTGGCTAAGGCCAGAACTTTGATTAAAGGATTTCCCACACTGATGACATTTATACAGTTTCTCCCCGGGATGGATTCTCTCATGTTTTCTAAGGTAAGATCTTTGACTGAAAGCTTTGTCACATAGGGGACATTCATATGGTTTCTCTCCTGTGTGAATTGCTACATGCTGTCTAAGGTAAGAACTCTGACTGAAGGTTTTCCTACACTCACCACACTCATAAGGCTTTTCTCCAGTGTGCATTCGTTCGTGGTTTCTAAGGTCAGACTTTTGCAAAAAGCCTTTCCCACATATGTTACATTTAAATGGTTTCTCTTCACTGTGAATCATCTTGTGTCGTCTGAGGCTGAAGGCACTACTAAAGCCTTTCCCACATTTACATAATATATTACCCCTGGTGCGACTTTCATTGTATCTACGAAGGCATGACTCTTCTCTAGGTGACTTTCCACGCTGCTGGCTCACATGAGGTTTCTTTCTTATATGAATTAAAGAATGTCGACTCACAGATGATCTATGAGTAAATTCATCACTCAACTCAGTGCTTTCCCCTGCCATCTGGCCTTGGGGAAACACAGTCCCTTCACTCCTCAGCTGTCCTTGCTCCGGCTGGAAAGCCACACCCAAGTTGCAGATTCGATACCCTGTTTGTGGAAGAAAGGTAAATGGATTATGAGTCCTGAGCAAAGTAACCATTGCAGTTAACAAGTCTAAGATAGATTACTGACGAGGAACACAGAGGTGAGTGAAGGCAGGTCCTGGCAACCACGCCTTCTCTAGAGAAAGCATTGCAGGTCCTGTACCAAACCAGGAAGAAACACAGACATGTGGCCAATGCAGGAAATACTGATTGATATTTATTTCCATGATCAAGTTCAGTTTTCTCAAAATGTGAGAGGTTAATGTCTCCACAGTGGGTTCAGTATTATTTTCACACAGAACCCAATAAACATAATTTCCACAACAGTAGTCAAAATGTTCCTACTTTCAATACTCTTCTCTTAAGTCTCCAAGTACACAACATAACAAGTAGTTTAAAGTTTTTAATATAGATTAACGATATCCATTGATTTCTCTTTTATAATTTGAGTGTTGGAGACAGAGTTGCAAAGTGATATGAACTTGTGGTCAAGATGAAATTTTAATGTGGAGATGAAAACAAAATGTAAAAACACAAACTTCCTTCTAAGCAGATATGACGGTTATGAGAGAACCAGGGCAGTGCCTGGAGCAAGATAGTAGCAGCTGTTCTATGTCTGAAGGAATGGACACTTACATACATAGATACACTTACTACCTTACATATACAAACACACATCTGCGCGCACACACACACACACACACACACACACACACACTCACGTTTTAGGACTCACCCATAGAGACCAGGTCACTGATGTTCTCCAACACCTCCTTCTGAGCCTTTGTCTGTCCTCTCATGATTGCCTGTCCCAGGACAGGACTCTAAGGCGACACAGCTGAGACTCACCTAGTGAAATGAACGTGCATGCATAAAGGAGGGATTTAAAAGACGAGTAGGATTTGGTCTACCCTCTGTGTCCTAGTAGGACAGAGAAAGACAGTACTTCCTGATACTTACACCATCATCAATGCACTGAGTGTTGGGGCTCACATACTAGCAAAGAAAAGTGTTTTCCTCTCTGGAGAATTTGAAGTTTCCATTGGACAGTAAAGGTGGCAACTCACAAATAAAAACCCACCCAGACGAAAATATGTCCTCCTCTGCTAGGCTAGAAGCTTTGCAGACTAGCGTCTGGATGGGTTTCTTTTGTTTTAATTGTACCCTCAGCGTCCTGTCCTTAACTACTTTCTTTCTATTTATTTATTATTTTTAAAAATATATTTGATTGATTTTTTACAGAGAGGAAGAGAGAGGGATAGAGAGTTAGAAACATTGATGAGAGAGAATCATCAATCAGCTGCCTCTTGCACACCCCCTACTGGGGATGTGCCTGCAACCAAGGTACATGCCCTTGACCAGAATCGAACCTGGGACCTTTCAGTCTGCAAGCCAACGCTCTCTCCACTGAGCCAAACTGGTTTTGGCCTTAACTACTTTCTAACAAGTGTGAAGTGAATGTTAGAAATTAAGACTGAGTAGATCAGTTATTTAGCTTTAAGTGCCTACAGCTCTATCTACCAAGTTCCATATGCGCTCACACAGATGTTCACACAAATCACAATGCTGGGATCCATTTCCTTGGAAATTTGCTCTTTGAGTAACAATGAGCATTGAGAACATGTAGTTTATTCATCGCTCTGCTCAGGTTTTCTATTAAAATGAAGGAATCCTTACCACACTGCCTAAAGCCACATCTCTCCCTAGTTTTCCTAATGTCCCAATTCTCTAAGAACCCAGTGGAAAGGAAACCTGCCCCGTTGGTGTTGCTCAGTGTTTAAGTGTGGGCCTATTAATCCTGAGCTCAAGGGTTCGATTCTTGGTTACGGCACACGTCCAGGTTTCTACTTGGTCCCTATCTCAAAGCCTGCAGGAGGCAGCCAACCAAAGTTGCTCTGTCAATAATGTTTCTATCTCTGACTCCTTTCTTCTCTCTCAAAACCAACAAATACATAATAAAGAAAGAAAGGAAACCCACCTGAAATCTGTCTGTGCTCCCCCGGTTGTCAGCAGATCTTCAGGGCAATCTGTGCTGGACCAGCCGCACTGGACGCCGGGCAGCTCTGAAGGTGCCAGAGGAAGGGTCACGGGAGAGCTTGTAGTGCTGGAGGACTATATGCTGGGTTAAGGTCTCGTGACACGTGGGCGGTGACTGTTCAATTAGCATAATCCTCCAGAAGGAAACAGGGCTTGAAGGGAAGCTCTGTAGCCGGTCCTTTAGGGTTTTCAGGCCTTTTCACTTCATATGGGCCCACGTGTTCACCATTAGGAAGATGGACCTTCTGTAAGAAAAACAAATGTTTGTGGGTGCACCTGCTGTTTCCTTCAACGCTTTGCCTTGTTGAAAGTGATGCCATGTGTGGGAGAGAGAGTGTCTCGGAATACACAGAGTTTAGAGAGCTCTGGCAAGAAGTCCACTCACAGTGTGTGCAGCCCATGACATGGTCACCCTCCAGAACTCTTCAGGTTTCCAAATGAAGCTCCGAGTCTGTGAAAATCCTCCCTTCCTCCTGGTCTCACTGCTCACCGTCTTCTGCCCTTGTCTCCTCTGTGCCTGGGAGGCGGAGCCTAGGAGATGCACAGGAATGGAGCCCCCAATGTTGGCCTTGTACCACTACCTGGTTTTACACTTTGTGTGGTGACTAAAGTCACTTTCCCCAGGCATTCCATGTGGGCACACCGATGGCTGTGTCGCCACAGGTGACAGTCTTTTCCTGGGGTGGATGTCCAGGCGCTGGGACTTTCTCTTTTAGGCGATTCTCCTCCTGGGAGATACCTGAGAGTTTCTTCAGGTGCTCGGCCACTGGCATCTGGCCACGGAGAGTGTGAGGCACAGGCCTAGGTTTTTACTAAGAGACACTGAGGAAGAGAAACTCAAATAATCACCCTTTAGTTTTTTTTCCCCTTCACTCCAGGGAGTATTTTGTTTAAAGCAGGTCACCCAATCCACTCTGGGTAGTTTCCCATCTTATAATTTGCATATGTTTGAACCCCAGTTGCCTTCCCATTTGTCTTTCCTCTTTTATGGATTAATGTGCCTCCCTGGTGACCCTGGAAACCTGGCTCCTCCCCTTGGGTCCCTACACTCTGGGGCTCATCCTGGTCACTGAGTCTCCTGGGGCTGTCTGCACCTGCTGGTCCTGCCTCTGACATTAACTCACCGTGGCCCACTTTCCAGCTGGACAAGGTGGGACAGCCCACTTTCAGAATCACTAACCCAAGTCAGATTTAACAGTGACCTGCCTGGAAAATGGATTTATATGAAAATGGCACGTTCATCTAATTCCTATAATTAGTTGTTCAATTTGTTTCTCATGTCTGCAGATGGAATCTATCAGAATTATGAAATTTATTGAAAGTGTTTTCATGTGAAAAATTTTCCCAACTCTTATTTAATGTCACATATTTCAGTTAGGGGTGTTTTACATTTTTTATAAAGAACTTTAGAAATTCTTTTCAAATTGGACTTTAAAAAATTGTGCTGTGTATTGTCAGTAATCATTATTCTAAATCATCTCACATAGTAGTTGAGTATCTTGGTATAAAATGTGAGGTTGGGTGGGCTTATGAAACGGCCAGGTCTCCTATGCTACACTGAACTCTCCCTTGGATCCTGAAGTCTGACCTGCATTGCATATCATGTCTCCAGCAGGACATCACACTGATGGACCATCAGTCCTCCTGGGAGCATCAGGGCCCTCTGGGTTCCCATATCTCAACCCATTGATGTTGGCCACAGCTTCTTCTATGCTCCTGGGCCAGTGGGAGGAAGGGGGATAAAGGAAGAAGGGACTGAGTGAGCACCAGTGCATCTGGCCTCCTTTGGTGGAGATGGAAATGTCTGAGTGTTTTCAGAGGGACAGGTGCCCACTCTGAGATTTACTACCAAGGGCATCACCTTTCCACGGACACATGACAGGACGTTGAAAATCCAGAGGTGCACAGCCTCAGGATGTCCTTGGCATAAGTTGTGAGAAATAGTGCCTCCTATGCACCTAAGCTGACCTGGACCCACCTTCTAATGAAAACAAGGACATGAAATCATGCACTTTGAGGTGTTTGCTCAGAATTGCAGCTGAATTCAACTTCAGATGGGAGGAACCTATTCTCGCAGGCAGACCTTAATACACTTAATTCCTCATCTTCCTCAGTTGTGGTTAACATTTCCCCACCCTGCCTCTACAGTGAAATCACCTGGGGAGAGATTTTAGGAAAACAGTATAGGTCCATTTCAACCACAGAATTACTCCTCTACTGGGTCTCACCGAGGCCTGTGGTTTAGGGATGGTGATTGTTGGGAAGAGTACAGGTCAGCACGTTAATGTTTGGTTCAATAGGGGTGTTTGTTGAAGGCCAGTATTTTCTTTCTTCTTATTCTTTTTTTTTTTTTTTTTTAAATATTTATTGGTTTTTTACAGAGAGGAAGGGAGAGGGATAGAGAGTTTGAAACATTAATCAGCTGTACACCCACTCCTGGGGATGTGCCTGCAATCAAGGTACATGCCCTTGCCCAGAATCAAACCTGGGACACTTCAATCTGCAGGCTGATGCTCTATCCACTGAACCAAACCAATTAGGGCAAAGGACAACATTTCATCTCTAGGAACAAAGTGGGAAAATCCGTTCATTTTGTTTTGGCAAGCAAATTTTCTTAATTATTTAAAAAGCATTTTAAGGACTGCCTAATAGGATTATTACAGCTTTATTTACAGGGCTGCTCCTTGGGGTGGGGGAGAAACAGCGAAGGTTCAATTTGGGTTAGTGGTGTGTGCAAAAATACCGATTTAACTAAGATATAGAGAGTGCTAGAGACTTTCAGTCTATCCCTCTATTGCCATCATGTAGCTCAATCAGAGCATTTAGAATAAAAATCAAGAGCTTTCTGGGTCTGTTTGGGCAGCATTCTGTCTCTGGTCCTCAAATTGTAGAGATATAGGCAGAGGTACCAGCAAGACTTCAGGTGAGATGCCTTTGATATGCCCTCCTGACCTTGCCTGAGCAGATTCATGTTACTCAGAGAAACCTGGCCCATGGGTTTTGTCAGCATCAGGGCCTGGAAGGAAACCAGCGTGTTAAAGGAACATAAATAAATGGACCTGAGGTGTGTGGAAGGAGCCATTGGGAAAAGGGCTGTGTGAACCCAAGTTCTGATTCTCTCCCCACCAGCCAAGAAGTACAGTGTTGAATGTATGCGTTCAAAACTTCAAAAGGAAAACTAGAACACCAATAGTCAGCCTTTTTAAGCAACAGATTTTATTGTTGCTATATTTGAAATTGAATTTCTTACAAAATTTTCACATTGAATGTTTCCAGATCAATGTTAGCCTCTTACATCTGATGCCACAAGTTTCATTGACAATTTTTATTTACTCAAAAGATCAATTATTTGCTAAGTTGTGTGTTGGAGAATTCTTTAACAAGTTGGTAATACATAGATTTTTACACATTATTTACTGAGGGTTTCTTTCATGTGTGAATGTATATGCTGTGTGTGTGTGTGTGTGTGTGTGTGTGTGTGTGTGTGAAAACTTGTGCTGGTGGGTTTAAATGATAAAGCTATGATTGATGTTCTTCCACATTTATTACGTGTGCAATGCCATTTCTTGTGCAGCCAGGTAAGACTATCTACTGAAGGCTTTCATGATTTTCTCTCCTGTGTTGGGTTCCCTCATGTCTTCTAAGGGAAGAAGAATGACTGAAGGCTCTGCCACAAAGCTTACATGCATAAGGCTGTTCTCTAGTGTGGGTCCTCTGGTGTCTTGTGAGATTAGCATGTTGACTGAAGGCATTCCCACACTGACTACATTCATATGGTTTTTCTCTGGTGTGTGTTCTTTTGTGACGTGTTAGCTCAGAACTCTGACGGAAAGCCTTATCACATATGGAACATACATGTGGTTTCTCCCCACTGTGAATTTTCTTGTGCTGGCTAAGGCCAGAACTTTGATTAAAGGATTTCCCACACTGATGACATTTATACAGTTTCTCCCCGGGATGGATTCTCTCATGTTTTCTAAGGTAAGATCTTTGACTGAAAGCTTTGTCACATAGGGGACATTCATATGGTTTCTCTCCTGTGTGAATTGCTACATGCTGTCTAAGGTAAGAACTCTGACTGAAGGTTTTCCTACACTCACCACACTCATAAGGCTTTTCTCCAGTGTGCATTCGTTCGTGGTTTCTAAGGTCAGACTTTTGCAAAAAGCCTTTCCCACATATGTTACATTTAAATGGTTTCTCTTCACTGTGAATCATCTTGTGTCGTCTGAGGCTGAAGGCACTACTAAAGCCTTTCCCACATTTACATAATATATTACCCCTGGTGCGACTTTCATTGTATCTACGAAGGCATGACTCTTCTCTAGGTGACTTTCCACGCTGCTGGCTCACATGAGGTTTCTTTCTTATATGAATTAAAGAATGTCGACTCACAGATGATCTATGAGTAAATTCATCACTCAACTCAGTGCTTTCCCCTGCCATCTGGCCTTGG
This sequence comes from Pipistrellus hanaki, assembly GCF_964339955.1. Lineage (NCBI taxonomy): Eukaryota > Metazoa > Chordata > Mammalia > Chiroptera > Vespertilionidae > Pipistrellus > Pipistrellus hanaki. Next base: position 1,734,067 of record NC_140505.1, read on the forward strand.
GGAAACACAGTCCCTTCACTCCTCAGCTGTCCTTGCTCCGGCTGGAAAGCCACACCCAAGTTGCAGATTCGATACCCTGTTTGTGGAAGAAAGGTAAATGGATTATGAGTCCTGAGCAAAGTAACCATTGCAGTTAACAAGTCTAAGATAGATTACTGACGAGGAACACAGAGGTGAGTGAAGGCAGGTCCTGGCAACCACGCCTTCTCTAGAGAAAGCATTGCAGGTCCTGTACCAAACCAGGAAGAAACACAGACATGTGGCCAATGCAGGAAATACTGATTGATATTTATTTCCATGATCAAGTTCAGTTTTCTCAAAATGTGAGAGGTTAATGTCTCCACAGTGGGTTCAGTATTATTTTCACACAGAACCCAATAAACATAATTTCCACAACAGTAGTCAAAATGTTCCTACTTTCAATACTCTTCTCTTAAGTCTCCAAGTACACAACATAACAAGTAGTTTAAAGTTTTTAATATAGATTAACGATATCCATTGATTTCTCTTTTATAATTTGAGTGTTGGAGACAGAGTTGCAAAGTGATATGAACTTGTGGTCAAGATGAAATTTTAATGTGGAGATGAAAACAAAATGTAAAAACACAAACTTCCTTCTAAGCAGATATGACGGTTATGAGAGAACCAGGGCAGTGCCTGGAGCAAGATAGTAGCAGCTGTTCTATGTCTGAAGGAATGGACACTTACATACATAGATACACTTACTACCTTACATATACAAACACACATCTGCGCGCACACACACACACACACACACACACACACACACTCACGTTTTAGGACTCACCCATAGAGACCAGGTCACTGATGTTCTCCAACACCTCCTTCTGAGCCTTTGTCTGTCCTCTCATGATTGCCTGTCCCAGGACAGGACTCTAAGGCGACACAGCTGAGACTCACCTAGTGAAATGAACGTGCATGCATAAAGGAGGGATTTAAAAGACGAGTAGGATTTGGTCTACCCTCTGTGTCCTAGTAGGACAGAGAAAGACAGTACTTCCTGATACTTACACCATCATCAATGCACTGAGTGTTGGGGCTCACATACTAGCAAAGAAAAGTGTTTTCCTCTCTGGAGAATTTGAAGTTTCCATTGGACAGTAAAGGTGGCAACTCACAAATAAAAACCCACCCAGACGAAAATATGTCCTCCTCTGCTAGGCTAGAAGCTTTGCAGACTAGCGTCTGGATGGGTTTCTTTTGTTTTAATTGTACCCTCAGCGTCCTGTCCTTAACTACTTTCTTTCTATTTATTTATTATTTTTAAAAATATATTTGATTGATTTTTTACAGAGAGGAAGAGAGAGGGATAGAGAGTTAGAAACATTGATGAGAGAGAATCATCAATCAGCTGCCTCTTGCACACCCCCTACTGGGGATGTGCCTGCAACCAAGGTACATGCCCTTGACCAGAATCGAACCTGGGACCTTTCAGTCTGCAAGCCAACGCTCTCTCCACTGAGCCAAACTGGTTTTGGCCTTAACTACTTTCTAACAAGTGTGAAGTGAATGTTAGAAATTAAGACTGAGTAGATCAGTTATTTAGCTTTAAGTGCCTACAGCTCTATCTACCAAGTTCCATATGCGCTCACACAGATGTTCACACAAATCACAATGCTGGGATCCATTTCCTTGGAAATTTGCTCTTTGAGTAACAATGAGCATTGAGAACATGTAGTTTATTCATCGCTCTGCTCAGGTTTTCTATTAAAATGAAGGAATCCTTACCACACTGCCTAAAGCCACATCTCTCCCTAGTTTTCCTAATGTCCCAATTCTCTAAGAACCCAGTGGAAAGGAAACCTGCCCCGTTGGTGTTGCTCAGTGTTTAAGTGTGGGCCTATTAATCCTGAGCTCAAGGGTTCGATTCTTGGTTACGGCACACGTCCAGGTTTCTACTTGGTCCCTATCTCAAAGCCTGCAGGAGGCAGCCAACCAAAGTTGCTCTGTCAATAATGTTTCTATCTCTGACTCCTTTCTTCTCTCTCAAAACCAACAAATACATAATAAAGAAAGAAAGGAAACCCACCTGAAATCTGTCTGTGCTCCCCCGGTTGTCAGCAGATCTTCAGGGCAATCTGTGCTGGACCAGCCGCACTGGACGCCGGGCAGCTCTGAAGGTGCCAGAGGAAGGGTCACGGGAGAGCTTGTAGTGCTGGAGGACTATATGCTGGGTTAAGGTCTCGTGACACGTGGGCGGTGACTGTTCAATTAGCATAATCCTCCAGAAGGAAACAGGGCTTGAAGGGAAGCTCTGTAGCCGGTCCTTTAGGGTTTTCAGGCCTTTTCACTTCATATGGGCCCACGTGTTCACCATTAGGAAGATGGACCTTCTGTAAGAAAAACAAATGTTTGTGGGTGCACCTGCTGTTTCCTTCAACGCTTTGCCTTGTTGAAAGTGATGCCATGTGTGGGAGAGAGAGTGTCTCGGAATACACAGAGTTTAGAGAGCTCTGGCAAGAAGTCCACTCACAGTGTGTGCAGCCCATGACATGGTCACCCTCCAGAACTCTTCAGGTTTCCAAATGAAGCTCCGAGTCTGTGAAAATCCTCCCTTCCTCCTGGTCTCACTGCTCACCGTCTTCTGCCCTTGTCTCCTCTGTGCCTGGGAGGCGGAGCCTAGGAGATGCACAGGAATGGAGCCCCCAATGTTGGCCTTGTACCACTACCTGGTTTTACACTTTGTGTGGTGACTAAAGTCACTTTCCCCAGGCATTCCATGTGGGCACACCGATGGCTGTGTCGCCACAGGTGACAGTCTTTTCCTGGGGTGGATGTCCAGGCGCTGGGACTTTCTCTTTTAGGCGATTCTCCTCCTGGGAGATACCTGAGAGTTTCTTCAGGTGCTCGGCCACTGGCATCTGGCCACGGAGAGTGTGAGGCACAGGCCTAGGTTTTTACTAAGAGACACTGAGGAAGAGAAACTCAAATAATCACCCTTTAGTTTTTTTTCCCCTTCACTCCAGGGAGTATTTTGTTTAAAGCAGGTCACCCAATCCACTCTGGGTAGTTTCCCATCTTATAATTTGCATATGTTTGAACCCCAGTTGCCTTCCCATTTGTCTTTCCTCTTTTATGGATTAATGTGCCTCCCTGGTGACCCTGGAAACCTGGCTCCTCCCCTTGGGTCCCTACACTCTGGGGCTCATCCTGGTCACTGAGTCTCCTGGGGCTGTCTGCACCTGCTGGTCCTGCCTCTGACATTAACTCACCGTGGCCCACTTTCCAGCTGGACAAGGTGGGACAGCCCACTTTCAGAATCACTAACCCAAGTCAGATTTAACAGTGACCTGCCTGGAAAATGGATTTATATGAAAATGGCACGTTCATCTAATTCCTATAATTAGTTGTTCAATTTGTTTCTCATGTCTGCAGATGGAATCTATCAGAATTATGAAATTTATTGAAAGTGTTTTCATGTGAAAAATTTTCCCAACTCTTATTTAATGTCACATATTTCAGTTAGGGGTGTTTTACATTTTTTATAAAGAACTTTAGAAATTCTTTTCAAATTGGACTTTAAAAAATTGTGCTGTGTATTGTCAGTAATCATTATTCTAAATCATCTCACATAGTAGTTGAGTATCTTGGTATAAAATGTGAGGTTGGGTGGGCTTATGAAACGGCCAGGTCTCCTATGCTACACTGAACTCTCCCTTGGATCCTGAAGTCTGACCTGCATTGCATATCATGTCTCCAGCAGGACATCACACTGATGGACCATCAGTCCTCCTGGGAGCATCAGGGCCCTCTGGGTTCCCATATCTCAACCCATTGATGTTGGCCACAGCTTCTTCTATGCTCCTGGGCCAGTGGGAGGAAGGGGGATAAAGGAAGAAGGGACTGAGTGAGCACCAGTGCATCTGGCCTCCTTTGGTGGAGATGGAAATGTCTGAGTGTTTTCAGAGGGACAGGTGCCCACTCTGAGATTTACTACCAAGGGCATCACCTTTCCACGGACACATGACAGGACGTTGAAAATCCAGAGGTGCACAGCCTCAGGATGTCCTTGGCATAAGTTGTGAGAAATAGTGCCTCCTATGCACCTAAGCTGACCTGGACCCACCTTCTAATGAAAACAAGGACATGAAATCATGCACTTTGAGGTGTTTGCTCAGAATTGCAGCTGAATTCAACTTCAGATGGGAGGAACCTATTCTCGCAGGCAGACCTTAATACACTTAATTCCTCATCTTCCTCAGTTGTGGTTAACATTTCCCCACCCTGCCTCTACAGTGAAATCACCTGGGGAGAGATTTTAGGAAAACAGTATAGGTCCATTTCAACCACAGAATTACTCCTCTACTGGGTCTCACCGAGGCCTGTGGTTTAGGGATGGTGATTGTTGGGAAGAGTACAGGTCAGCACGTTAATGTTTGGTTCAATAGGGGTGTTTGTTGAAGGCCAGTATTTTCTTTCTTCTTATTCTTTTTTTTTTTTTTTTTTTTTAAATATTTATTGGTTTTTTACAGAGAGGAAGGGAGAGGGATAGAGAGTTTGAAACATTAATCAGCTGTACACCCACTCCTGGGGATGTGCCTGCAATCAAGGTACATGCCCTTGCCCAGAATCAAACCTGGGACACTTCAATCTGCAGGCTGATGCTCTATCCACTGAACCAAACCAATTAGGGCAAAGGACAACATTTCATCTCTAGGAACAAAGTGGGAAAATCCGTTCATTTTGTTTTGGCAAGCAAATTTTCTTAATTATTTAAAAAGCATCTTAAGGACTGCCTAATAGGATTATTACAGCTTTATTTACAGGGCTGCTCCTTGGGGTGGGGGAGAAACAGCGAAGGTTCAATTTGGGTTAGTGGTGTGTGCAAAAATACCGATTTAACTAAGATATAGAGAGTGCTAGAGACTTTCAGTCTATCCCTCTATTGCCATCATGTAGCTCAATCAGAGCATTTAGAATAAAAATCAAGAGCTTTCTGGGTCTGTTTGGGCAGCATTCTGTCTCTGGTCCTCAAATTGTAGAGATATAGGCAGAGGTACCAGCAAGACTTCAGGTGAGATGCCTTTGATATGCCCTCCTGACCTTGCCTGAGCAGATTCATGTTACTCAGAGAAACCTGGCCCATGGGTTTTGTCAGCATCAGGGCCTGGAAGGAAACCAGCGTGTTAAAGGAACATAAATAAATGGACCTGAGGTGTGTGGAAGGAGCCATTGGGAAAAGGGCTGTGTGAACCCAAGTCCTGATTCTCTCCCCACCAGCCAAGAAGTACAGTGTTGAATGTATGCGTTCAAAACTTCAAAAGGAAAACTAGAACACCAATAGTCAGCCTTTTTAAGCAACAGATTTTATTGTTGCTATATTTGAAATTGAATTTCTTACAAAATTTTCACATTGAATGTTTCCAGATCAATGTTAGCCTCTTACATCTGATGCCACAAGTTTCATTGACAATTTTTATTTACTCAAAAGATCAATTATTTGCTAAGTTGTGTGTTGGAGAATTCTTTAACAAGTTGGTAATACATAGATTTTTACACATTATTTACTGAGGGTTTCTTTCATGTGTGAATGTATATGCTGTGTGTGTGTGTGTGTGTGTGTGTGTGTGTGTGTGAAAACTTGTGCTGGTGGGTTTAAATGATAAAGCTATGATTGATGTTCTTCCACATTTATTACGTGTGCAATGCCATTTCTTGTGCAGCCAGGTAAGACTATCTACTGAAGGCTTTCATGATTTTCTCTCCTGTGTTGGGTTCCCTCATGTCTTCTAAGGGAAGAAGAATGACTGAAGGCTCTGCCACAAAGCTTACATGCATAAGGCTGTTCTCTAGTGTGGGTCCTCTGGTGTCTTGTGAGATTAGCATGTTGACTGAAGGCATTCCCACACTGACTACATTCATATGGTTTTTCTCTGGTGTGTGTTCTTTTGTGACGTGTTAGCTCAGAACTCTGACGGAAAGCCTTATCACATATGGAACATACATGTGGTTTCTCCCCACTGTGAATTTTCTTGTGCTGGCTAAGGCCAGAACTTTGATTAAAGGATTTCCCACACTGATGACATTTATACAGTTTCTCCCCGGGATGGATTCTCTCATGTTTTCTAAGGTAAGATCTTTGACTGAAAGCTTTGTCACATAGGGGACATTCATATGGTTTCTCTCCTGTGTGAATTGCTACATGCTGTCTAAGGTAAGAACTCTGACTGAAGGTTTTCCTACACTCACCACACTCATAAGGCTTTTCTCCAGTGTGCATTCGTTCGTGGTTTCTAAGGTCAGACTTTTGCAAAAAGCCTTTCCCACATATGTTACATTTAAATGGTTTCTCTTCACTGTGAATCATCTTGTGTCGTCTGAGGCTGAAGGCACTACTAAAGCCTTTCCCACATTTACATAATATATTACCCCTGGTGCGACTTTCATTGTATCTACGAAGGCATGACTCTTCTCTAGGTGACTTTCCACGCTGCTGGCTCACATGAGGTTTCTTTCTTATATGAATTGAAAAATGTCGACTCACAGATGATCTATGAGTAAATTCATCACTCAACTCAGTACTTTCCCCTGCCATCTGGCCTTGGGGAAACACAGTCCCTTCACTCCTCAGCTGTCCTTGCTCCGGCTGGAAAGCCACACCCAAGTTGCAGATTCGATACCCTGTTTGTGGAAGAAAGGTAAATGGATTATGAGTCCTGAGCAAAGTAACCATTGCAGTTAACAAGTCTAAGATAGATTACTGACGAGGAACACAGAGGTGAGTGAAGGCAGGTCCTGGCAACCACGCCTTCTCTAGAGAAAGCATTGCAGGTCCTGTACCAAACCAGGAAGAAACACAGACATGTGGCCAATGCAGGAAATACTGATTGATATTTATTTCCATGATCAAGTTCAGTTTTCTCAAAATGTGAGAGGTTAATGTCTCCACAGTGGGTTCAGTATTATTTTCACACAGAACCCAATAAACATAATTTCCACAACAGTAGTCAAAATGTTCTTACTTTCAATACTCTTCTCTTAAGTCTCCAAGTACACAAGAACATAACAAGTAGCTTAAAGTTTTAATATAGATTAACGATATCCATTGATTTCTCTTTTATAATTTGAGTGTTGGAGACAGAGTCGCAAAGTGATATGAACTTGTGGTCAAGATGAAATTTTAATGTGGAGATGAAAACAAAATGTAAAAACACAAACTTCCTTCTAAGGAGATATGACGGTTATGAGAGAACCAGTGCAGTGCCTGGAGCAAGATAGTAGCAGCTGTTCTATGTCTGAAGGAATGGACACTTACATACATAGATACACTTACCACCTTACATATACAAACACACATCTGCGCGCGCACACACACACACACACACACACACACACACACACACACTCACGTTTTAGGACTCACCCATAGAGACCAGGTCACTGATGTTCTCCAGCACCACATCTCTGTACAACTTCTTCTGGGGCGTGTCCAGCAGGCCCCACTCCTCCTGGGTGAAGTCAATAGCTACATCCTCAAAGGTCACTGATTCCTAAAACATCATGGATATCCCAGATTAAACGGAGCACTTCCTGCCAGTGTGCGGAGGAGGAGGGTTGGGATGACAGCATTGAGGAATGGTGGGGAGCTGAGTGTATGGAAATATCTGTATTTGGGGTTCTACTCAGGTCACTGTGAGTGTGGAACTGGTGTTATGCCTTTTAAACACATTCATAGGAACAGGCAAGTTATGAATTCATATTCTGCTTTGTGAATACACCCATACATTTCTTTCTCACATATTAGTTCTAAATATCAGTCAGTAATTGTCTCTGGTGAAAATGCTTCAAGCATGCACATGTTCTGTGACTTGGCAAGCACAAATATTCTCATATTCTCTCTTTTTAGTATCACAATCAGAGAGTTATTAGATAAATTTGGAAGATTATAGTATGTTTCAACAAGTAGCTAACGAACTGATTTTATGATATTATCTCTGTTTAATACTCAGATAATTGTTTTTGGCTCTTCTAATTTCTTCCCTGATTTCAAACTATCAAAAAGTTTTTGCTTGGAAAAAGCTTAATCCTAAATTAACTATGTAATTCCATTCAGGCAGTTTCGTTCATGACTAACTTATCACCACATATTTAATTTGGATGATTAGTTTCACATCTATTAGCCTTACCATTGGCATGGCGGGGGACATGCCCTTCTTGCTGACCCACTGCATTAATATCGTCTCTGGTCTTTTAAGGGGATCTCTCATGCCTAAGGGGAATGAAAAAGTACAACTTGTTACAACGGCTTTACTGGGAGAAAAAAATATACATGTGCACCAAGATCAATATGTGTATGTTTTCAAACCTGGCACTTCATTAGAGAAAACATCCAAAGAAATAGTCTAGCTAGTACAAACAATGTAAACTCAATTGAAAATTAGAGAAAAATAAAAATAAGACATGAAAGCAGGAAGTGTTGCAGAGATTCTGTGTCTGCCTATGGTGGTAAAACCTTAAAGGGGATTATCTCAACAGGGATCACTATGTCAAAGTTCAACTGCAATAAGTACATGTTGATTCTTTCCCCTAAAATGGAAAGAAAACTGGAGGAAGGACACCTGCCTTATGATATGCAAGACACTATAAGATGAGGAGTCTTTTCTGGTTCCCCCCTTGGATTTGGGGGTGTGTAACTCATTTCCTTAAGCTGTCACTTGATATTCCAAGGGTGCATTCAGTCACTGACAGGCACCTCCTCACACTGGAGCCCCCACCCCTGCTGCTCACCTGCCATCTGGCCTTGGAGAAACCCAGACCCTTCACTCCTCAGCTCTTCTCCTGGCTTCAGCTGGAAAGTCACGCCTGCGTTGCAGATTGGATACTCTGTTTGTGGAGGAAAGGTACATGGATTTTGAGTCCTGTGCAAATTAACCATTGCTGTTAAGAAGTCTAAACCAGGTTACTGAGGAGGAACAAAGAGGGATTGAAGGACAGTCCTGGTAACAACATATTCTAGAGAAACCACCGAAGACCCTTGACCCAACATGAAGAAAATACAGACTGGTGGCAAAACCAGAGAAGACTGCTAGATGAATATACCCATGACCAATTTCAAAGTCTGAAGTCAGAATACTTAGTTTTCTCAAAATGTGAGAGGTTAATGGCTCCAGAGTGGGTTTAATATTATTTTCAAACCAAACCCCATCAACATAATTTCCATAAGAGTAATCAAAATGATCATATTTTCAATAATCTGCCCTTTTCCAAATACACTCAACCTATTTTTAAGTATTTGGTAAATTAATTATGGGTGAACAAAATCCATTGATTTCTCTTCTATAATTTGAGTGTAGGAGACAGAGTTGCAAAATGATATTAAGTTGTGGTCAAGATGACAGTCTAGTGTGGAGATGAAAACAAAATGTAAAAAAAAAATTCCTTATGTGAGTTATGAATCAGGACAGTGTCTGGAGTGGAATAGTGGCAGCTGTTCTATGTACCTGCTCAATGTATGAAGGAATGGACACTTACATATATGAATACTTTCACACACATACAAATATACATACAAGTTTCAAGACTCACCCCCAGAAGCCAGGTGACTGATGTTCTCCAGCATCACATCTCTGTACAGCTTTCTCTGGGGTGTGGCCAGCAGGTCCCACTCTTCCTGGCTGAAGTCAATAGCTATATCCTTGAAGGTCACCGATTCCTGAAACATCATGGACATCCCAGGTTAAACAGAGCACAGTGTGCGGAGGAGGAGGGTTGGGATGATAGCATTGAGGAATGATGGGGAGCTGGGTGTATGCAAAGGTCAGTCTGTGTTTAGGGTTCCACTCAGGTCACTGTGAATGCTGAGCTGCTATCTGCTTATCAGACACATTTTTAGAAGCATACACACTCTGAATTCATAATAATTTGTTTTAAAGAAAAATCACATATGGTGTGGTTTTACACAGCCTGAGATTTTTTCAGTATCCTGGTCATTAGGATTTCTGGACAGGTGATTATAAAATAGTCACTTATAAATTCATAACACAAACTCTCTTTTCCATTAATTTCAGGTAAATCCATAAATTCATCACAACACAACAATGCCCATGTTGGGATACATTTGTGACATGACCATTGGTTGAATCATGTACCTAGAGGAACTTTTGTTTCCTCATCTATAAACTGGTGTCATTGCTTCTAAATGTTGAAACATTTAATATCCTAATGTACGAAATGTTTCTTGTCTAGCAAACCTGCATGAAATACTAGACATTACTCAACTGAGCAGGTTTAGCCGAAACCAGTTTGGCTCAGTGGATAGAGCGTTGGCCTGCGGACTGAAAGGTCCCAGGTTCGATTCAGGTCAAGGGCATGTACCTTGGTTTCAGGCACATCACCAGTGGGGGTGTGCAAGAGGCAGCTGATCGATGATTCTCTCTCATCGATATTTCTAACTGTCTACCCATCTCTCTTCCTCACTGTGAAAAATCAATAAAATATATTTAAAAAAAAAAAGAACTGAGCAGGTTTATACAGAGGTTGGTACTAGTAGACATTTTCTGTTTCATTTATACAGAAATCAGGTTTCAGAACAAACAACAGTTCAGATGGTCAGCAGCACAAGCCAGGGCTGTGAGGGGCTGTGTTGAAGGCCAGTCCTAGCCTGACCATCCTGTGGAATGAGGCCTCCCATTCTCGACATTTTCTGGGCCCTCATAACCAGTTATTATTATTTTCCTGGTAGTTTTATCTTGTCTTATTCTAAAAGGATAACAGAAGCCTCATAATTTGGTTCAGTCTATGTATTTTCCCCAAAATTTACCAAGGACCCAGCTGTTTCTCTACCTACTATATCCCTTCTCCTTCATGTGTGCCACAATTAAGAAAATCCTACTCCCTGCCCATTAATTTCTGTGAAGTAAAAGTGGGATTCAGGGGTAAGAGAAGGAATTGTAGTTTTAGTTACACATCTTATAAAATTTCAAAAGTGCAAATGCGTTCTTATCATTGTCAGTCCAAAAAATGGAGAAAATAAAAATAATTTATCTATTGTCTTGCTCCTCTCCACACTGAGCAGCCCTCATCTTGGGTCTTGCAACACTGGATTAATTGTACTCATGTGCTCACACAGGTGCCCCCACAATGGACTATTATGTCCTACTCTTTGTGGGTCTCTGTCGCTTGCAAGCATCATCACCCCAAGCTCATTCAACCAAAGACACGGATGGTGTGTTTGAGGTTGGCCACTCACCCTATGGAATGGATTGAAGAGAACTTCTCTGATCTCTTCTGTAAACAAGCAAGGCTAATGTAGCCTGTCATAAATCTGTGCAATGTTGAGAAGGAGATTCCCTTTTGATGAGTTCCTGACCGCTGATATCTATCCCGTTATTCTAGGCAAACCTAGTTGGAACTCAGATGCCTGAACACTACTTGGTTATACTTAAGACACCCATGCCAATACCGTGTTTCCCGAAAATAAGACATCCTCCGAAAATAAGACCTAGCTCATGGAAAGATAAGACATCCCCTGAAAATAAGACCTAGCGCAACTTTGGGAGAAAAAATTAATATAAGACACTGTCTTATTTTCAGGGAAACAGGGTAGGAGATACTTGCCCATCTAAAGGCCCTGGGATGTAATTTCCATAGAAAGACATATTCTCTACTCACCTGTGGCTCCATGGTCAATGATCTAGTCGCCAGGTATCGTTCTCTGGGTTTTCACCCACAGACAGTCCAAGCACTAAGGAAGCAAAGCTGGGGACAGAGAAAAAGCCATGAGATGCCAGTCTTGTGCACCATTTCCAGACCCATCTGTCAGAAAGGCCCAGTGTTCACCTGGGTATGTTCCCTACTTCCGGTCTAACAAACTGAAACCGGTGTTGAACTCTCAGAATAACATGCCAAGATCTCTGCTCTTCAGGGTCAATTGTAATAGGGCTGTAGCTGTGGTTGCTATAAAGAAGGTCAAATTACAGATATCTTACAGGAAGGAACAAGATGAATATTGAGTGTGCTATGTTAATGAGCCTATGGCATCTACAATTATTCAAGTCCCTCCCTGAATCCAAAGTGTATAGATCCGTGACTCATGCCTTATGTAGACATTTGTTTCCACCTGCAGGTAAACACTGTGGAATTTCTTAGGTGTCATTATTATTGCCTTATGCACATGCATGGTTCTCCAAGCAGTCAAGCCCTTAAAATCTCCAACATCAGAAAGTAGCAGGAGGACATACACGAGTCACAGAGTTAATGTCATGTACTGCCTCAGTTCTCTAGGTCAAGCGGGGTCAGAGAGTAAAGAATGGCTGGTCTTGATGAGGAAATCTACTTGGTCCATCTGATAACTGATTAAGTGGTAGCTGATACCTTCAAATCCAATTCTGTACTTACCTTCCTTAGCTAATGACTATGTATTTGTGTGTGACAGAAAAGGTTTACAAATTATAATTTCTCCCCTAATCAATCACAATTAAATGTATTTTATGGACAAATAATGAAAACTGATCATAAACAAAGAACAATTAATTCACACATTTCTACTTGAGGCCTAGGGGGAAAAGTTAAATTGGGATTAAATGTGATGGTGCACTTACAGATTTACATATTTGCTTACGATATTTCCACAATAGTCATGCTAATTATGGTTTATTTACATATTTTAAAATGTCATAAACATAGGTTCCAAAATCTCTAGTGACATGACAAAGTTCTACAACTAGAAAATGGAATAGCTGTCCTTTAATTTTACTGTTTGAGTCCTGGGCTCCAATTCCTTTAGGGTAACACAGCACTAATAGGTCTGACCTGCAATAGTACCTCAGGGCCTTCCCTAGGCCTTCCCTCATTAATAATTTCTCAGAAGGAAGACTGGGAAGGGTGGGTGGGAGAAGCTCAACCAAACACTTTTAAGTATATATATATATATATATATATATATATATATATATATATGTACATGCACATACATAAACAAGACACGGACAGTAGAATAGTGAAGGCCTGGGGTGGGGGAAGGGCGGCTCAGAAGAGGTCAATGGGGGAGGGGAAAGGGGGACTTATGTAATACTTTCAACAATGAAGACTAAAAAAATAACAAAAGTCACAATTCCATTGAAATTCAAAGGTGAAGAATCATTTGGATATCATTATACAAGCTGGAGGAAAATGTGGGGTGATATTCACTCACCCAAATGAGGTATTGGAGAATGCCTGGAAAGAATCTAGCCATGACTCTCAATATGGAGATTCTTTTTAAAATATTGCAAAACAAGAGATAGACTTAGAGCAGACCTTTGTAATCATACCCAGAAGGCAATGTGACCATAATTCAATGGTCACATAGAGACGGGGCCAGAAACTTGGGAGGATGTATATTACCAGAAGGAAATGAAAGTAAACCTATTCTATGGTGGACTCCAGTGTGGAGATATTTGAAACTATCTCTGGGAATGGGATTAAATTTATTTTAAAACCATTGCTACAGTAACAATCTTTAGAAGAACTAACAAAACATACATAATAGTTCTAAACTATTCATTAGTTCCTGCAAATATACTGACCATCTTTTGCCTAAACCAGGGAGAGGGACACGTGTCCTAGTGACGTCAGGATGACACGTGTATCCTGGCGTAGACACAGCTGATATTCACATCCAATTGTCCTGGAGGTCAGTTCCTCCTAGTGTTACCAACAACAATCAAGACTTAACTACAACAAGGCTGTACACGCAGTCCACAAAGGGAGCACCAAGAGTGTCTACCTTAGGTAACTGGGGAGGCTGACCCACCGGGTCATATAGGATACCAAACACATAAAGCCACCCTACCAACTCTGGGAAGCAGAGGAAATGAGGAGACAAGGAAACAGATCTCAAACAAAAGAAGTGGAGAACAAAAGACTGGTTACAGAGTTCAAAACCAAGGTTATAAGGTTTTTCAAGAATTTCCTCGAAAAGGCTGATAAATTTAACGAGACCCTTGAGGATATGAAAAAGGACCAACATAGAAATACAGTTATCTTATGCATAAGCACAAATGGAACAAAGCTAAAGCAATATTCATGAACAATTATGTTAATTTTTAAATGATTAAATATGTTAATTTTTTATTTTTTAAAAATATGTTAATTTTTAAATGATTAAAATAAATATAAGCACCTATCTCAAGACATTTGAGAAACAAAATGAAAAAATGTCACATGATGAAACACATGAAAGGAAATTAATTCAGAGAAGCAAAAAATAAAGCATGTACAAGTATAAAAAGGACAAAAACATAAGATATAGAAAAAAGTGCCAACAGCACTTTCTGAGGGAAGGAGATGCCCTATAGCAGTGATTGCCAACCTGTGGTCCTTGGACTACTGGTGGCAACCACTGCCCTATAGCATGTGGCAGACTATCACTGCCAGGCTCTCTTGATTATAGAACACTGGGCCTTGGGCCAGTGCTATCGGGGGTCTGAAGTTTAGCTATTTCATTTCATTAATTTAAATCTTGCACTCCCATGCAGTTGGCAAGTACTATGTTGGGCAGCAAGATCTAGGATCTTGGGGTAAGCATTAAAAATTGCAAATTGATTCAACACAAAAGTGAAAAAGAGGCACACACAGTCCACTATCAGAACTGAATGAATATTGACCCAATAAAATTTCAAGGTCACGAGAAGCTGCTTTTATATTTCATATAATTTTAAAGGAATGTGACCAGCTTGCATTGTAGTGTTTAGAGAACTCACCAGATGGAATACTGGAGGAGACGGTGGAGCCAAATGGATGCTGAGGCCAGTTCCACAAAGCAGCCAATCCTCTTCTTCCAGTGTCCCAAAGTCTTCAGTTCCCTCGTCTAGTGGCAAATGATGGTTTGCTATCTGACTCCCTTTTTATCTTGGGAAGGCAGTAAATCCTGTCAGTGCTAGCTTCGTAGGACACACCCTAATCCAGGAAATAACAATGAACGTATACTGATTACAGTTCACTGTGATTGGATTGGTCACACCCTGTTCACTGTGATTGGATTTTTCAGACTAATATCTAGTTACAACTCTCATTTAATGACATCAAAAAGGACTGTGTGAAAGTATGTTAGCTCCATCCACTCCTTTATTCACTGGTAGGTCTTTCTGAGTGCATTCTATGTAAAGGAAACATTCTCTGTCTTGGAACTCAAGCAGGCCATTGGACACGATGGTATGCTACCCACCTGGGGCTGGAGTTTTCCATGGGATCTGCAGATATAAAGATAAAAGGAAAGATGGAAAAATCTGAGATACCAATAAAGAGCTGACCTGAAATATATTACTGGGATAAAAAGAAGTCATAATGTGACATATTTTGCAGAGTTTCAGTAGTAGCAAACAAAAAACAACAGTACACCAGAAATTTAATATAATATTTCATAAAAAAGGGGCAAAGTCATGAGAAGAGTCCTCTAGGTAAGAACAATGACTAAAGGTCTTCCCACAGAGCTGATGTGCTGTTCTCCAATGTGAGCTCTCTCGTGTCTTATTAGATTAGCATGCTGACTAAAGGCATTCCCACACTGACCACATTCACATGGTTCTCTCTAGTGTGTACTTTGTTGTAATGTGTAAGCTCAGACTTTTGACTGAAAGCCTTCCCACACATGGGCCATACATGTGTTTCTCCTCTGGGTGGATTCTAAGGGGCTGGCTAAGGCCAGAGCTTTTGACTAATGACACTCATAACGTTTCTTCGAAGGATGGATTCCCTCCTTTTTTCCTAAGGTAAGATCTTTGATTGAAAGCTTTGTCACATACGGAAAATTCATACAGTTTCTTTCCTGTGTGGATGGCCTCATGCTGTCTAAGGAAAAGCTATGACTGAAGGCTTTCCCACACTCATAAGGCTGGTCTCCATTGTGCATTGGATTGTGGTTTCTAAGCTCAGACCTTTGCCAAAGGCCTTCCCCACATGGATGACATTCACATGGTTTCTCTCTAGGCTGAGTCACGTTCTGCCATCTGAGGTTGAAAACATGACTGAAGGGTTTCCCACGGTCACATATTTCTCCTGTGTTGTGAATGTCATTGTGTGTATTAAGGCATTCCTCTAGTCTAGGTGATTTTCCATTGCCCCTCAGTTGGAAACCTGAGAGCTCTGCAGGTCGACCACTTCGTGGGTTGCACACACTGTGGGTGGACTTCTTGCCAGAGCTCTGTCTGCTCAATGTATTCTTTTTTTATTTTTATTTTTTATTTTTTTAAATTTATTTTTTAAAATATATATTATTGATTTTTCACAGAGAGGAAGGAAGAGGGATAGAAAGCTAGAAACATTGATGAGAGAGAAACATCGATCAGCTGCCTCTTGCACACCCCCCATCAGGGATGTGCCCGCAACCAAGGCACATGCCCCTGACCTGATCCTTCAGTCCACAGACTGACCCAAACCCGGGATCCTTCAGTCCACAGACTGACGCTCTATCCACTGAGCCAAACCGGTTTCGGCATGTATTCTTTTTTAAAAAATATATATATTTTATTGATTTTTTTTTTTTATAGAAAGGAAGGGAGAGGTATAGAGAGAAACATTGATGAAAGAAAAACATTGGAGACATAACACCCAAGCCGCCTATGCATAGCTGCCATCGCTGCCTCTGGGAGTTGCAGTTTCAGAAGGAGGACTCATGAACGGTACCAAGACCATTCCAGAAGGGCTTTCTGAGCATGCTCTCAGGCTCCCTGAAAACCCCTCAGCTCGACAAAAGAGGAAGGAAAAACGCAAGAGAAAACAATTGGAGCGGCAGTGTCAACTGGAATCAAACTCGGATGGAAATGATAGAAAACGTATTCGAAGAGATGCTGTTCACAGCACGCTTAGCCTTATCATTGACTGTAGTTTGGACAGCTTGATGGTATTAAAGGACACTAAGAAACTTCCTAAGCAGATTCAACGATGTTATGCAGAAAATCAACGAGCACTGCATTCTGAGCAGTTTTACTCAACAAGCCATGGAGGCCAGCTGAAAAAGAAATTGGATGAAAATGACCAAGGATGGGTCAGCTGGAAGGATATCCACATTAAACCAGAACACTATATTGAATTCACAAAGAAAGAAGATCTGATTTGTCTTTCATCAGATTCACCTAATGTACTGAAGGAATTAGATGAAACAAAGGCTTATGTGATTGGAGGATTAGTATATCACAACCATCAAAAGCAGGATGCAGTTGGTGAAACTGTAGGTGATGGTTGAACCACAAGATGGAAGGGACCCAGACCTCTGGATCACCAGTAGAGGAAAGTCATCTGATGACTTGAAAAACACACTTTGAACTCTTACGTGAGGTATAAACTTCTATTGTATTTGAAAGATGACACTTGTTACCAATGTATATCCCATCCTAATGAGCAGAACCCTCTTCCTCATTTTTCTTATTTTTTAAAAAGAGAATAACAACAGTAGCTACCTCAAATAATATTATGACAATTAAAAGTTAATATATTTAGCCCAGCGGGGATGGCTCAGTGGTTGAACATCAACCTATGAACCAGGAGGTTTTGGTTCGATTCCTGGTCAGGGCATAGGGCATATACCCGGGTTGTAGGCTTGATTTCCAGTGTGGGAGGTGCAGGAGGCAGCCAATCAGTGATTCTCTCTAATCATTGATATTTCTATCTCTCCCTCTCTATTCCTCTCTAAAAATAAAAGTATATATATATTAAAAAAAGGGAAACATCGATTAGCTGCCTCCAGCACACCTCCCACTGGGGATGTGGCCTTAACCAAGGTACATGCCCTTGACCGGAATCAAACCCGGGACCCTTGTGCCCGCAGGCTGACGCTCTATCCACTGAGCCAAACCGGTTTCGGCTCAATGTATTCTGAGACACTCTCTCTCCCATTCGTGGCATCTCTTTCAACAAGGCAAAGCATTGAAGAAAACAGCAGGTGTAACCACAAAGGTTCCTTTTCCTTAAAGAACGTACATCCGAGAGTCATGTGTAAATGACTGAAAACGCTAAACGACCCAGAAGAGCAAATCACGTCCAGTCCTGTGTACCTCCACGAGATTATGCTAATTGGGTAGGCGCCGCCCACTCCCCTGAAACCAGCATAAAAGTCCAGCAGGACTCGGGCTTCTGCCAGTCTGTCTCAGACCGTCTCCGTGGAAGGAGGCAGCAGCGGATCCGGAGAAGCTGGGCCAGCAATCGCTGTCCTCAGGATTTTTTCACGGACTGAGGAGCTAACCTTGCAGGTGGGTGACCTTCCTTTAACCTTTTCTTTTCCTAAAAGTAGATGTTATTGGCTTTAGAGGAAGAGGGAGGGAGAGGGCTAGATCCAGAAACACGGATGATGGAGAAATATCTATTGGCCGCCTCCAAGCACACCTCCTTCTGGGGATGGAGCCCTCAACTCGAGTTTGTGCCAGGAAAGGGACTGGAACAGGTGACCTCTTGGTTCCTGTCTGGATGCTCCAAGACTGAGTGACACCTGCTTGACTGGTTTCATTTCAGTTGAGTCCTTTAATTCGGATTTTCCATCATAGTGATGAGAAACTAAAGAAAACTTGTGAGTGATTTGATTTTAGGCAGTGGGTCAGAATTCTTTCCTAGCACAGTTCATCCTGTAATGACATGGACAAATTGAATTTCTCCATGCTCATTATTACGCTAGGAATAAGTTAAAGAAAAAAGCACTTAAGCATTGTAATTTGTGAGAGTTTGTGGGTAAGCAGTAATGGAAAGTTGGTCCATTGAACTATGGGGACTTCAATATTTGATTTATTCAGACTTAGTTCAAATATATTCATTCACATTTACTAGAAACTAGATAATTATGGGCAATGAACATAGATTAAAAAAATATTAGATAAGGTAAAGAAACACAAAAGCCGACCACAATCTTATTTGTGACGCTTCCAGACTAGCAAGCAGAACATATTTCCATCTGGGTGAATTTTATTTGAAATTTGTCTCCTCTTCGGTCCATTGGGAACTTTGATTTCCCAGAGGGGAGCATATTTTCCTTTGATTTTTGAGAAAGTCTCCCACAATCCCAAATGCTTTGATGATGGTGAAAGCCCCTAGAAATGCTGTCTTTTCCAGCCCATACTAGGACACAGAGGATAGATTTAATCCCAGTCTCCACTTTTAAATCCCTCCTTTATGCATGCACATCCCATTTAGCAGGTGAGTCTCAGCTGTGTCGCCTTAGAATCCTGCCCTGGGGAAGGAATTCATGAGAGGACAGACAAAGGACTCAGAAGGAGAGGTCACAGGGTGGACAGAGATGTTTTCCCTGAGGGCATGAGGTCTCTTGAGCAGATTTGAAGTAGACTGACTGTGCCAGAGCAGGTTGCCCTGTATGCGATTTTGAAACTTTTCTCTTTCCTTTTTCCTCAGGAGATTTGCAAGTCCTTAGCTGAGACAGGAAGACTTGAAGGTCGTGGGTGGTGTAGCACAAGGAAGGCTGTGACCCAGAACCCACGCCCATCAGACCCCTATGGCCAAGAAAGGGAAGCAGCCACAGAGGGCCCCAATGACACACAGGGCTCCCCCACCAGAGGAGGACAATCCCAGGGTGAGTATAAGCCTGGCTCTGTGCGGGACCTGGGGAAGTGGTGGCCTTGATCACAGAGTCAGGGATTGGACAAGACAAATTCTGTGTCCCTAAGTGGGGTGTCATTTCCCATGCAATGGTCCCCTAACCTAGGACATCCTCACCTGTCTGACTGGTCCCTTTGAGTTTGAAGGAACAACCTCACTTCTTTATAGTGTCCTGTGCAGCCTGCTTTTTTGTCCACAACTTTCCACTTGGTTCTATATATTAATGTTCATCCCTTTCATCCTTTCTCCTATGTTCCTTCCAAACTAACCTGGGCTTTGGGATCCACCCTAATACCTTAGGAATAGCTACCTGGTGAGCCCTCCCTGGGGTGACCCATATTCCAGCTCCTGCTGTTCCCCTTTGAAATGTGCCTGTGTTTTGAACTGACTCTCTGAGCTTCTTCTCTCCTCCAGGTGAAATGCTGGAAATGTGGGGCCTTTGGGCACAAGGCAAGCAGCCTCAGGTGTCCCATGAAGCGTCAAAGTGGGGCCTTAGCCCCCCATGCCCTGGGCATGGTCCATCCGAGGGACCCGTGGAACAGAGGGCCCTTCAACAAGGCTGCTAGATTAACCCAGCAGAGAGTTCGGTGAGTTTCATGAGTGAGGGAGGCCAAACTTTGGGGGGAAATCTAGGGAACCGGCACCCCTTACCTCTCCAATATCTGCATTGCCACCTCCAACCAAAGACAGGGACCTGGAGAGTTTGAGAAAGCTGCCTGTGGCTTCCAAGTGAGCATCAGAGTTTCATTCCCTTCCTGAGAGTCACTGAGAGTTAATGGTTGTGGGGGTGGGTGAGACATGGTAGATCTCTACCAAGGGCAGGCGGAGAGACAATGGAGGGAAAGTAACTTCTTTTGTGAAAAATCCTTGAGTGCCTACAGAAAGGGGAGAATGTGAGATGAGGCAAGGAGAAGTCTAATAAATGCATAGATCCTACGCTCTGGTTCATAGTAATACAGGGAAAGGGACTAGACCATGGGAAGGCTTGTTTCATTGGGGACAGGAGTGGAGGGACTCATATACTACATTGTGTCCTCCAGGAATGAAGAACACAGACAGGATCTTCGTCAGAAATTACAACAGAGAGCCCGAGGAGGGCCCAAGCACAACTGGAAGGACAAGACAGAACCCTGTGACTACATGCGGGTGAGTGTCCTCAGGTTCTTGGCCTTTTATTGCATCAGGGTCACAAAGTCCCCCTGGGACTCCGAGAAAAACCTCACTTTCTAGAAATAGTCCCGTGTAGCCCATTTTGTGTCCAAATTTTTGCACGTGGGTCTATGTATTCATGTTGAGAACATGCCTTTCACCATGTTCCTTCCCAACTAATATGGGCTTTGGCATGCACCACAACATCTTAATAACAGGCACCAGGTGAGCCCCCTGAGTATGACAGTCTCTGTATCCAATATTCCGCCTCCATACTGTGTCCTCCTGTTTCCTTTGAAATGTGTCCCTGCTGTGGGCTGATTTACTTACCTCCTTCTTTCCCTGCAGGTGAGATGCTGGAACTGCAGGGAATTTGGGCACAAGGCAAGCAGTCCCAGGTGTCCACTGAAGCAGAGGAATAGGGCCCTAGCCCCCCAGGCTATGGGCTCCAATAAGATGAAGAAGAACCTGAAACCACGGAATCTCCGGGTCCAGCAGAAACCAGGAAGCATTAACAGGCCTCCTAGAGAGACTGAGCAGAGAGCATGGTGAGCATTGTGGGAAGGTGGAGAAAACATTGGGGCAGAATCTATGAAGCCTGTGTTCTTACCTCTATACTGTATGCCTTGCCATCTCCACTTAAATTCAGAGATACAGAGAGAAAAATCTCCATGTTTTCACCAGTCACACTCCCACGTTCATACAATTCCTGGACAATCAATGAGGGTGAATGGTGGTAGGGTTGGTGCTGGGAACACCTTTAGTCTATAAAGATATCAGGCAGAGGGGAAATGGAATGAAAGAAAGTCCTTCATGAAAAACATGAAGGGGATCTGATTTGAGGCAAAGGCCAGTCTGGTAAACAATGGGACTTCGCTCCCTGGATCACGAGAAGTGGGAATGTGTGTGGGGCAGGGGAAGCATCGCCTTCCTTTCAGAGAAGAAGTGGAGTGTCTCAGGTGTTATGTTCTATGTTGCAGGCATGAAGAACAGAGACAAGCTTCTTGCAGGAGACTTCCCCGGAGGCCCACAAGCAAATCCCAGCAAAATGGGAAGGAAGAGACAGAACCCCGTGCCTATGTGAGGGTGAGTGTCTGCAGGTGATGGGATTTTCATTGCATCAGGGTCACCCTACTTCCCTTTTTGTCTTCTCTCTGAGGGAATGGTGAAAGTTCAATTCGAACTCCCATGCTCTCTCTACTGTAATTTCCTAATTCATTTTTCTTGGTGTCTTTTATTTGTCCTATTTTGCATGTGTTCCAACAATACAGGATGGGGGCAAAAGTGGGGTTACAGTATTCTTTTGGAAAATGGTAAAGTAATAAATCATAATACAGCAATAAGCTCTGTCTTTAATGGACCAAAAACTGTAAACCTACTTTTGACCCACCCTCTAAGCTGATGGAGGGCATGGGTGTGGTCTCATTTGATGTTTCCACCAGCCACCATGCCTTGTGGGAAACCAGGCATCATGAAATCAGAATTCCTTCCCTCTAATTGGTTACCCAAACTCATTAGTCCCCACACTGCCTTTCGAACACCAAGAAGTGTCTATTCCCTGGAAGAATAGACAGGAGACAGCTGTGAGAACTTCCTGTTTTCCTATCTGATGTTAGACAGGGTATCAAGGGGACATTGTATTCTATCCAACAGAGCTCAGGGGCCTCACCTTCTTTACTTTCGTTATTGGCTTATCCTTTGCAGTCCATATCATGTCACAAGATCTTGTTTTCCTTGTAGTTGGTTTAATTTTATTTTCTACTTGATAGTGAGAAAATTCAAATGTGTAACATCTGTGTTGTGTCTCTTATAGGATCCACACACGAAAAGACCTGAGCACAACACTAAGAGGAAATATGATCTCACCACTTGCTCACCAAAAAGAAAATGTGTCATGACATCCACAGCATCTCCCATCAAAGGTGTTGAGAGAAGCACCTGCTTACCTGCTGGATCAAAGAATGGACAGGAAGGGCCTGCCACAGACTCCCCTCACACAGAAGGCACACACATTGTCCAGGATCCCACCCATGGTGTCCATGAGAAGGATGACAGACCCCAATCTGCGTTCAGCACCCAGGGCCTGGACCAAACCCAAATCCACCAGCCACAGGCCAAGTTCCCTGATGGGAACTCACACAGCATCCAACACGCTGCTGCACACAGTGTGGGCCAGGACTCTCCTCTCATCATCAAGGTGCTTGGCAAGAGATCTGCCCAGACCTCCATCCAGACCTGCCAGAAGCCCACAAAGAAACCCAGACTCAGCCCCTGCCTGAAGAGCACACAGAGTCCTGATCCCCAGCTTCTGCTCCAGGGCACTCTCCTCCAGACTCTCCAGCCCTGCCACATGCCCCAGTTCCCACCAATTCCTGGGTTTCCAGGCCAGCCCTTAGACAAAGGACCATGGAGCACCATGCCCATGACACCTCCTTCCCACCCTCCTGCTGAGAAGCTCACTGCTCCTGCTCAGATCCCTCCCACCACTGAGAAGACAGAGGAAGCCTGTCCCTGTGTCCCTTTGAGTGTCCTCCTTGAGGCCCTAAAGCTTTCCTCTTCCTCTGAAGAAGGTGGTGGCCAGTGAGACACTCCATGTCAGGAAGACATGTTCCTCAGCCTCAGGCCACCTGGAGATGCCCGTGAAACTCTAGAGGGCAGATCACTTGGAGCAAATGTTTCTGGGGAATCAGAGCTTCCCTTCTGTACTACGTGGACAGATGGTGGGAACGCTGATCAGGCCTGGGGCACACAGACCCAGTTATTGCACTTTTAATTTACATAGGTGTAGTCAAATTTTATATGAAACTATAGTTTGTGCTAATCAAATGGGAAAAGGAAGTAGGTTTTTAGAAATTTTCACCTATTGTTTGTAAAATTAAGCTAAGTTACAATAATTGTTCTTAAAGTCGAATGGGAATAGGAAGCTATGTAATGAATTTGTATCAGGTGTGCACCTGTGTGCTTTGGGGAACTCGGGGCAGGGCCACCTGTGTAGTCTGTAGATTTGAAGCAGTGCCTGTTATCCTGAGATGAGACTGTTTCACGTTTCTGAGTTATCTTAATGGAAATTAGGAAGGGGACCCTTCCCATGACTTTGCATCTTTGGTTTATGGAATGTCATATTAAAGTTTTGTTTTAAGTATAATTTGTGTTTGGCATCAATAAAATTTTGCAAAATATGTCACATTGTGATTGGGTTTCATTTCTGTCCATTTTGAATCATTTTAAAAACACTGATTGTTCCCAAAAGCTCATGTCGGTGAGAGTAGATGGGAATATGATGTACCTTGAGGTGGATGAGTTTGGGCAACACCTGTAGGTTCCTGTATCATGCCTTCTTCTCAGTCAAGATCGTCTCCTCCCTAAGGGGCACTAACAGCCTTTAGGGCCTCACCCTCCAAAGTTGTCCCTCTCTTGTGGTCCTTCAGCAGCCTCAGTTCCCCTCCCTGGACTCCTGAGTACCTGATCTCCCCATTCCCTCCCCAGAAGCAGTCTCTGATTTGTGTGATTTGGGAACATGTTGTCCTCCACCATGTTCTGAGATTGAGAGATCTCCACTGGTTCTAGAAAAGGGATCTCAAAGGCTTATTTGAGTGATGAATTTACACGTAGATCTGCTGTGTCTCCACATTTGTTAATTTAAGAAAGAAACCTAAGATCAGCCAGTGAAGAGGGATGCCCTATGAACACAATGAAATTCACACCAGAGGTAAATTATGTGAACATGGGAAAGCCTTTAGTGATGCCTCAGCCTTAGAGGACATAAGATGACTCACATGGGAGAGAAGCCATTTGAGTATCTTCTATGTGGGAAAGGCATTTTGCAAAGATCTGACCTTGGAAACTACAATTGAATGCACATTGGAGAGAAACCTTATGAATGTCATGACTGTGGGAATGCCTTCAGCCAACATGCTAATCTCATAAGATAGCAGAGAACTCACACTGGAGGACAGCATATGTAAGTCAGTTATGTGGGAAAACTTTCAGTCATTGTTCTTCCCTCAGAAAACATGAGGGAATCCAATACAGGAGAGGAAATCATGAAAGCCTCCAGTAGATAGTTTGACCTGACTGTCATGACATGGCATTACTTATTTAATAATTATGAAAGGAATGTCAATCATAGCTTTAGCATTTGAACATACTGAAAACTCATACATGAAAGAAACACTCAGTAAGCAATGTGGGAGATCCATTGTGTTGGTGGTACCTCAGCCTAAGTCTCTGCAACATGAGGACAGAAGACAGAATGCTGCCCACACGGACCAATAAAGCTCTTGATTTTTGTTCTAAAAGCTCTCATTGAGCTACATGGTGGCGGTGGAGGGGTGGATGGGAAGTCTAGAACTCTCTATATCTTAGTTAAATCAGTATTTTTGCACCCACCACTAACCACAGATTGAACCTTAGCTGTTTCTCCCCATCTCAAGGAGCAGCTCAGCAGTAAGATAATTTTCCTAACCCTATTAGCCACTATGTGAGCTGCTTTTTAAATAAGTAAGAAAATTCACGTGTCCCAAGCAAAATGAAAGGGTTTTCCACTTTGTTCCTAGAGAAGAAAATGTCCTTCAACAAACACCCTTTATCGAACCTAACCATCAACATGCTGACTTGTGCTCTTCCCAACAAGGAGTAATTCTGTGATTGAAGTGGACATACACTTTTCCCTAACATCTCTCCCCAGGTGATTTCCCTGTAGAGGAAGCGTGGGGAAATGTTAACCCAACTGAGAAAGAGGAGGAATTAAGTATACGGTCTGCCTACAAGAATAGGTTCCTCCTATCTGTAGTTGAATTCAGCTGCAAGATGTCAGAAAATAAGAGATCAATGTGTGTGATTTCATGTCCTTGTTTTCTTTAGAAGGTCAACTTAGGTGCATAGGAGCCACTATTTATAACAACTTGTGCACCATACACTCTGAGACTGTGCACCCCTGGATTTTTAATGTCCTGTCAGGTGTCCATGTTAAGGCTATGTCCTCAGTAATAAATCTCAAAGCAGGCACCTTCCCCCTGAAAACATCAACACATTTCCATCTCCACCAAAGGAGGCCAGATCCACTCCCTCCTTCTTTCACACAGCTCCCCTCCCCGCGATGGCCCAGGAGCACAGAAGAAGCTGCTGCCAACATCTGAGATATGGGAACCCAGAGGACCCTGAGGCTCCCAGGAGAACCTGATGTCAGAGCCCCTGGTCTGTCAGTGTGATGTCCTGCTGGACACATGATGTGCAATGCAGGTCAGACTTCAGGGTCCAGGGGAGGACTAGGTGTGGCTCAGAGACTGTTTTGTAGGGAGCCCACCCAACTTCACATTGTACACCAAGAAAATGAACTGCTATATACGATACTTTAGAATAATGATCACTGACAATGTACAGTACAACAACAAAAAAGTCCACTTGAGGAAAGCATTGTAAAGTTCTTTTTATAAGATACATATATTTTATTGATTTTTTTACAGAGAGGAAGAGAGAGGGACAGAGAAACATCAATCAGCTGCCTCCTGTACACTACCTACTGGGGATGTGCCTGCAACCAAGGTACATGCCCTTGACCATAAGGGAACATGGGACCATTCAGCCTGCAGGCCAATGCTCTATCCACTGAGCCAAACTGGTTAGGGTGAAAGCTTTTTTTTTTCTTAATGTAAAACACCCCTAACTTAAATGCTTGACAATAAATAAGTGGTAGCTAACACAATCAGAGTGGGGAAAATTTTTCATAAGAAAACACTTTTGATAATTTTCAAAATTCCAATAGATTTCATCTGTAGCCATGAGAGACAAATTTGATAACTAATAATTATGAGAATTAGACCAACGAGGTATATGCAGTTTCTCATAATTCCCACAGTAAAACGGACATATTTTTCAGACAAGACACCATTAAGTCTGACTTGGGAGAGTGATTCTGAAAGTGGGCCGTCCCAACTTGTGTGGCAGAAAGTGGATTGAAGTGCGTTGAAGTCAGTGGCAGGACAAGCAGGGACAAGCAGCCTCTGGGAGACCTTTTGGACAGGTTGAAAAACGGGTGAGGGTCCCAAGGGATGCAGCCAGGGTTTAAGGGCTTGACCAGGGTCATCTTGGTGGCACATTCACTAATAGTAAAGAAAAGACAAATGAGAAGGTCACTGGGAGTTCAAATATATTCAAATTCTAAAATGGAAAACTACCCAGAATGCCCACAGTTTGATATCAGACACGTACCACCTATACCTGTGCCAGCTGGTGCTGAATTGAATGACCAGATTTAAACACAATATCCCATGGAATTGTGGGAAACCTTTCAAGCCCTGCATGATTCAGGGTTCCGGTTCATGGTTCGGGTTCTGGAGAGGCCCCACACAAATTAAAAAAAAAAAAAAGACTTTAGAAAAGATTTAATTTGGGTAATGGGGGCCAGACAGTAGTCCAACTCTAGTGGGAGGACTACTATGTACTCGGTCTGGATTTTCCACCTTTTTTTTTTTTTTATTAAGATTAAAATTATAGGATATACCCATATTACCTAGGCAGGAAACTGCAATACAAGCCAACCAGTGAATTTAGGACTAACCGGTGGGGGCTGCTTCAACTACGAATATCTAGTATTTAGCTCTGATCCTTGCGGTGTTTCCCAAAGTGGTACAGATAAGTTTGGTGGGGGTATGTGTTGCACCGGAGTTTGGTGGGGATATGCACTGCACTGTGCTTAGCTGCGCCTAATTCTACATTCTCATGAGTATGAGGGGGTAATCAGCATTACGAAAATTAAAGAAGGGTACGCATATGTCAAAAGTTTGGGAAACACTGCCTGAGAGCAATTAAGGTTGACCAGCCCTTCGAATTCCCTGTCCCACAGCTCTCTATTGTTAAAACAATGATTGGCTTCTGCAGGAATGAAGTAGAAAATGCTCAAATGGGATGATTTGTATTTCTGTTCCTCATTGTCTCTTAGTAAAAACACAGGCACATGCCTCCAACAATCTACAGTCAGAGGAAGAGAAACTGATAAATTATCAAGTATCACCCAATAGGAGATGAGGCCAAATGAATAAGTCCCAGTTCATGTACATCGACCTGTAGGAAAAGACTGATTTGCAGTGACATAGAGTTTCCTGTGTCCACACGGGACAACTCAGGGCCAGTGACCTGAGTCACAAGGCAGAGTACAAAAAGAACTATTGCACAAGGACAACATGTGGGCTCCTTTCCTGTGCATTTCCTAGAGCATCACATCAGAGAGACAGAGGAGGATGGTGGTAGACAGTCTTCAGTGAGGCTAGGAAGATGAAAGACTTTTCAGGGAATCAGAGCTTCAGTTGGAAATGTGAAGAGCTTTGGAGGTGGAAATGTTGTTGGTTGCAAACACCATGGGTGGACTTCATGCCAAAGAACTCTACATTCGGATTATGAGACCATTTGTCTCGTATGCATCTCACCACATTAAACTAGGCAAAGTGCAAAAGGAAGCAGCAGGCACACGCACAAAGGTTTGTTTTTCTTATAGAAGATAGATCTTTCTAATAGTGAGCACGTGAGTCCATATAAAGTGAAAAGTCCTGAAAACCCTAAAGAACCCACAACAGAGCTAACCTTCAAGACCTGTTTCTTTCTGAGGGATTATGCTAATTTAATGGTCAGCTCCCACATGTCATGTGACCTGAGCCAGCCTATAAATCTACCAGGACTGCAGGATCTCTCAGTGACCCTTCCTCAGACACCTTCGGAGCTGCATGGTATCCAGTGAGGCTTCTCCAGCACAGATTACTCTGAGAATCTGTTGACAACAAGGGGAGTAGAGACCGATTTCAGATGGGCTTTCTTTCTTGATTTAAAAACAATAAGTATTTAATGATTTTTGAGAGAGAAAAAAGGAGAGAGGTAGAGATAGAAACATTGATGAAAGAGAAACATGCAGGCCTGGGATCAAGTGTGAAATTCTGGCAAGTACCTAAACCAGGAACCAAACTGGTGAGCTCATGTGAATGGGTCCACAGTTAAACACTGAGCAAGCCCAAGTGGGCGGGTTTTCTTTTAATTGGCTCCTTAGATAGTCCCTCAGAGAAATGGTACACTAGGAGAACTTGGAAGAGATGTGGCTTTTAGTCAGGGGGGAAAGGATTCTTCTGTTTTCATAGAAAACCTGAGCAGTGAGAGACAAACAAACCACATGTTCTCAATGCTCACTGTTAACCCAGGAGTAAATATCTAAGGAAATGGACTCCAGCATTGTGATTTGTGTGAACATCTGTGTGAGCACATATGGAACTTGGTAGATAGAGCTGTGGACACTTAAAGCTAAATAATTTATTTACTCAGTCTTAATCCCTAACATATTCGTATCACATTTATTAGAAACCAGTTAAAGATAAGACACTGAGGATAGGATTATTTAAAAAAGAGAAAGAAAAGAAAAACAGTCAAGACCTTCATTTGTGACGTTTCCAAACTGGTAGAGGAGGAAATACTTTTTTTCTGGTGATTTTGCAGTAGAAAGTTGCCTCTTCTGTCCAATGGGAATTTCAAATTTCTCAGGGAGGAGCATACTTCACTTTGCTTTTCTAGTATGTGTGCCACCTTGGTGAATGCATTTCTGATGGTGTAAGTCTCAGGAAATCCTGTCTTTCTGTCCTACTAGGTCAAAAGGGTGACGTGATCAGTTTCCTCTTTTAAATCACTCATGCGTACCTGCACATCCAATTCACCAGCTGAACCTCAGCAAGGGCCCTACAGATGCTGGATGGCCCAGGAAGGGAAGCAGCCACAGAGGGCTGCAGTGGCACACAAGGCTCCCCCACCAGAGGAGGAGAATCCCAGGGTGAGTAGGGGCTTGGCCCTTAAGGGAACCTGGGAAGTGTGGCATGCATCACAGAGTCTGCGTTTGGACATGGCTTATTCTATGTCCATGAATGGTGGATCCATTCCAAGAACAGGCAGCAAGACGATCGAGTGAAAGGAAAGTCCTTTGTGAAAAGTGGGGCGTTCTTTCCCACCCAATGGTCCCCTGCTCTGGGACACCCTCGCCAGGCAGACTGGTCCTTTGGGACTCAGAGAAATAACCTCACTTCCAGTTAGTATCCTATTCAGCCTGTTTAGTGTGCAAAAATCTTTCCATTTCTGTCTATGTAGTCATGCATAAACCTCTAGTTTTCTTTCTCCTGCAATGCACACCAACTAACATGGGCTTTGGAATGCTCTATAATATCCTCAAAAATTGGCACCTCATGCGTCTTATGGTATGTTCCCCTCTAGTACCTCCATAAATGTATCTGTCCTCTTGTTTCCCTTTGAAATGTGCCTGTATTTTGTGTTGACTGACAGACCTATTCTCTCTTAGTTTAAATGCAAGGACTGTTGGAGCTTTGGGCACAAGGAAAGCAGCCTCAGGTGTCCCATGAAGCTTTGGGATGGGGCTGACCCCCCCAGCCCCGAGGACCCAATAAGATGAAGGAGAACCAGAAACCATGGGCTCCCCAGGACCCACAGAACCCATGTTGTTCTTACATGACTGCTAGGCAGACTGAACAGAGAGCAAGGTGAGCATCATATGAGGTGTAGACAAATTTTGGGTGAATTCTATGGACCCTGTGTCTCTTACCATTGCACTGGCTGGGTTCCCATTCCAGGCAAAGATAGGGACATAGAGAGATTGATAAAGCCGCTCTGGTCTCCCAGGAGTAACACTCAGAGTATCATTCTGTTCCTGGAGAACTGCTGAGGGTGACTAGTGGTAGGGGTGGGCATTTTCTATTTCTGCCAATGACAGGCAGAGATACAATGGAGTGAAAGGAAAGTCTTCATGAAAAATCCTGGAGGGATCCCAGTAATAATGAGTATCTGAGATGAGGCAAGGGCATGTCCAGTGCATGCATGGGGCCCTACTCCCTGGATTACCTGAATCCATGGACTCCCTGGGACCTGTCTCTCTCAGGATCCTTTAACAAAACTGCTGGGGAGATGGAGCAGAGAGCTCAGTTAGTGTGGTGGGACGGTGGAACCAAACTTTGGAGAAATCGAAGGAGCCTGTGTGTCTCTTATCTCTACACAGTCTGCATTGACATCTCCAGAGCAAAGACGGACACGGAGAAACTGAGAAAGCTGTTGGTGTCCTCCAGGGGGTCACACTCAGAGTTTTTTTTCACTCTCTGAGAATCACTGAGGAAGAATGGTGGTGGGAGTGGGATGGGACTGTGGGTTTATTCCAAGGACTGGCCGAGAGACAATGGAGTAAAAGGAAAATCCTTTGTGAAAAATCTGTGAGTGCGCCCGAGTGGGGGTAAGATCTGAGATGAGGCAAGGGCAAGTCTAGTGAAAGCAGGGGACCTTGCTCCCTGGATCACACAGACACAGGGAAAGGGTCTGGGCCATGGAAAAGTTTGTTTCACTGGCTACCAGAAATGGAGGGATTCAGTACCGTTTTGTGTCTGACAGACTCAATGAAGCACCGAGACAGGCTATGAGACAAAGATTTCCCCAGAGATCCCCAAGGAGGCCCCAGAAAAACTGGAAGGACCAGACAGAACCCTGTGCCTATGTGAGGGTGAGTGTCCCCAGATGCTGGGCTTTTTCTTTCATCAGAGACACACAACTTCCTTCCTTGTTATCTGTCTGAGGGAACTGAGAAAAATTTGTGGGGTCCCAGGTGGTTTCTACAGTTAGTTTCCTATTGTCATTTTCTTGGTGTCTTTGATTTTGCTTCCGACTTGACTGAGTGTAAACAAGTGAGGCAATAAGTTCTACATTTTCCTTTGGAAAATAGGAACATAATTAATAAAAAAAATTAATCAACAATAAACTCTGGATTTGAGTACCTAACACTGTAAACCAACGTTTGCAATGACTCTATCCTGGTGGAGGGCACGGGGGTCTCATTAGGTGCTTCCAGAAAGGTATAATCTCTTCGGGCAACCAGGCGTCTGTAAAACAGGACCCCTACCTTTTATTGTTACTCATTACTCCCCAAACTGCCTATACAACGCCATGATGTGTGTCCAATCCGTAGGAAGAGGCTAGGAAATGCTTGTTTCCACTTCGCTAACAAGAGATTTTATGATTTCTTATGTGATGTTACAAAATGTGTCAAGGTCACTTTGTAACCTGTTTCACATGGAGCTCAAGGACCTCCTCATCTGTGCACTGATTACTCGTATATCTTTTACTGTCCATACTTGTATTAAGATCTGTTTTTCTTCTTTGTTTAATTTTACTTACACTTGATGATGAGAAAACACTAACAATAAACCTCTGTATTGTGTTTCTCACAGCTTCCAACCCGGCCAATGCCTGTATTCACAAAAAAGAGAAAGTGGGTGCAAGACCCAGACTGAACCACTAGGTTACCTTTCAGGAAACCTGACACGAGATTCCCAGAGCCTCCAATCAAAACACTAAGGGAAGCGCCTGCTCACCTGGTTCATTAAATAGTGGGCATGGAAGACCTATAGCAGACACTCCTCACCCAGCAGGCAAGCTTTGTCCAGAATCCCAACCACAGTGTCCCCCCCGAAGAACATGCAGAGACCAGACCTGCAGCATTTGGACCAGAGCACACACTATAAGTCTGCGCAGCTCTGTAAGGTACCCGGCTCCCACCAATAACCCAGGTTTTCTGCCAGCCTATCCAAATGGTCTTTGAGAGAATATATGGAGGCCATGTGAGCTACAAGTTCCTGAAAGCCAACTCTCTCCTTCCTTCTGAGAAGCCCACCTGTGCTGTTAGATCCCTCCCACCTCGAGAAGTCAGAGGGACTCTGTTACAGAGTACTCTTGAGTGTCCCATTTGAATCCCTTCAGGTTTCTTCTTATTCTGAAGAAACTGAAGAACAGTGTCACCCTCATGTTACCTATGACTTGTTCTTCAGCCCCAGGCAACCAGGCAGTAACTGTGAAGCTGGGGAGAAGTAGTCACAAGGAGCAGCTCTTAATGCTGGGTCAGAGCCTGTGTGCCATGAAGTGAAGACGGAGGGTGTGAAAGAAAATAAGACTGTAGACACAGAAAACAGACAAAGCACTTGCAATTAGTGGTATTTTAAATGGTACTTTTTAAATAAACTGAAGTGATTTTTATGGAATTGGTATGGAAATTGCAATTTTAAAACTTTTAATCCATTTTATAGGAAAGTAAGTTGCAACAATGGCCTCAAAGTCTAATGGAAAGAGGAAGCTACAGAATAAATCTCTATCAAGTGTGCCCCTGTCTGCCTTGGGGAACGTGGGGCAGAGACCCTTGGGAGATCTGCAGTTTGTAAGCAGTGCCTGTGGTCCTGAGGCGAAACTGATTCACTGTGTTGTGTAATTTCAGTGGAAATCTGGATGGGGACTCTTCTGATGACTCTGTAGC
The DNA here is from genome assembly GCF_964339955.1 of Pipistrellus hanaki. NCBI lineage: Eukaryota > Metazoa > Chordata > Mammalia > Chiroptera > Vespertilionidae > Pipistrellus > Pipistrellus hanaki. The sequence goes on from NC_140505.1 coordinate 1,767,077, forward strand.
TTGGCTTTATGAAATGTTTTATTAAATTCTATTTTATATACTGTTTCTTCAATCTTAATAAAATTCTGCAAAATGTGTCGTGTTGAGGTTGGGTTTTTTCATTGCTGATTCTTTCAGTCATTCGTGCAATAATGACGGTACCACAAAGCTCAGGGCCCTGAGATTAGAGTGGAATCTCATGTCCATTAAAATGACATTAGCTTGGGCCCAATATTAGGTAGGTGCCTGACTAATCCTTTCTTCCCTGTAAAGGTCTTCTCTACCCTAAGGGGCACTGACAGCCCTTAGTGATTCACCCTCCAAAACTGTTCCTCTTATGTGGTCCCTCAGCAGCCTCAGTGTCCCTCCCAGAATCCCTCAGCCCATCCCCAACACAACCCACTCCATTCTAGGAGCACTCCATGACCTGTACGACTTCAGAACATGTCCAGAATCCTTTGTCTGACCAAACCAAGCCCTGAGAAGGAGAGCTCCCCTGTGTTCCAGTAAAAGAGTCCCAAGGGCTGATTGGAGTGATGAATTATCTCAGATCAGCTGTGTCTCCACATTCCTTAACTCATGTAAGAAAGGAACCATATGTCAGCCAACAGCAGGAAAAGTCACCCAGAGTAGAGGAATGCCTTAGTACACACAATGACGTTCACAACACAGGAATAACATGTGACCGTGGGAAACCCTTCAGTCATGATTTCAACCTCAGATGGCAGCACATGACTCAGCCTAGAGAGAAACCATGTGAATGTTAACCATGTGCGGAAGGCTTTTGGCAAAGGTCTTGGCTTAGAAACTACAATCCAATGCACAATGGAGAGAAACCTTATGAGTGTGGGAAAGCCTTCAGTCATGGTTTTTCCTTAGACAGCATGAGGCCATCCACACAGGAGAGAAACCATATGAATGTCCCCTATGTGGCATAGCTTTCAATCAAAGATCTTACCTTAGAAAAACAGGAGAGAGTCCATCCAGGGAAGAAATATTATGAATGTCACTCGTCAATGCTCTGGCCTGAACCAGCATCAAAAAAACCTCCTGGAATGAAACAATATGTGTGTCCCATGTGTGGGAAAGCTTTCCAGCGAAAGGATAACCTTATAGATCACAACATAAAACCCACCATAGAGAAATCACGAGAATGTGGTCAGTGTGGGAATGCTCTTGGTCAACATGCTAATCTCATCAGAGTCTAGAGACCCTACACTGGAGGAGAGCCCTAGGCATGTCAGGTACGTGGCAAATTCCCCAGTCGTTGTTCTTCCTTAGGAAATATGACAGAACTCAACCCAGGAGAGGGAATCATGAAAAACAAATACTCCTTTACAGAGCATTCACTCTAGTGAACTTATTCGGTGTAATATCAGGCAAAACTTTAATTCATCCAACAACACTTATCATATACAGTATGTGAGCATTCACACTGTACAAACCACTTTGTCTGAAAGGCAAGGCATTCCTTGATCAATTCTACCTTATTAAATCTAAAATATCCACACCAAGGATAGAGCAATTCTAAATGGACACAGACAAACTTACTTGGATTTTATTTTACAAAAAATGAGTGCCTGTGGGTTTGTGTGTATTGTCTGTTTGTGTATTGTCTATCTCTGTGTGTGCCTGTTTGGACTGTGTCTGTGTGTGTGTGTGTGTGTGTGTGTGTGTGTGTGTGTTGCGCATCTGCCTGTATGAAAAATTTAAAGAGCCTTCAACACACAACTCAGCAGGTAGTTAAGTGTTTGTGCAAAGGATCGTTGTTTATAGAACCCTAATATCAAATTTGAATGAATATGGAATTTTGAAAGAAATTCAACTGTATGGACGGCAATGCTTGCAGGTGTTTGAACAATAAAATCTGTTGCTAAAAAAGCAAACTGTTGATGTTTGAGTTTTCCTCGTGCAATTGTGAACTCATCCATTCAGTTTGTACCCTTCAGCTGTGGGGATAGAACCAGACCCCAGGTTCACAAAGCCCTTTCCCCAATGGCTGCTTGGAAACATTTCAGTTCCCTGTGTCTATCTTCCCACCGACACCATGTGTCTCCTTTCAAACCCTGGTGATGACATAGCTATGACCTTCAGCCTCACCTGCTAGGTATCTCTGTGTGACATGACCCTGCTCAGGCAAAGCCATTGGGCCATATCAAGGCCTCTTGGCTAAAAATATTGGTGGGACATTTGCCTGTCTCTTCTAAGTGGGGCCAGAAGACAGGGTTCTGCCCACTTGATCTCCAGAAAGCTGTTTAATTATTTTCCCCTCTAGAGTCTTAATGCAGAAATAGGTTGTTGTTGGGTGGGTGGTGGACGGTGAAGTCTCTGACGACACTCTCAATCTTAGTTGACTCCAGTATTTCTACCCACCACTCACTCCACGTTGAGCTTAATGAGATTCTCACCGATCCCCGCAGTAGCCCAGAAAAATAAAGCTGCAATCATAGAAAGTTCCTAAATCCCAATATTCATGCCTGCAGCTATTACCTTAAGATAAGGAACAAGATTTGCTTCCCTGAGGCAAAATCAAGGGATGTTCACCACTTTGTTTCTCCAGATAAGAATGTGCTCCTTCAACAAACCCCAGTTTGAACTTCAACCACAAAGGGAGTTGCTCCCAGGAGATCCACTGGGCTGCCCAGTGTTCATCCCATAATCACAGTCGGGAGTGAGTTCAGGTCAAGGTCAGGACAAGCAGGGACAGGAGACTCTGCCAAGTTGGATGTCAAGGTTGAGCCCAGGGGAGGGCCCTGGAGGAGGGGCCAGGGTTCTGGGACCTTGATCAGGCTAACTCTACAGGCTCATTGATCCATCCTAGAGGATAGACAAATGGAAAGTCAGTTGCAGTTCATATACACAAAAATGGAAACATAAGTATCCACCCAGAGTGCCACATTTTGCCAGTGGATAGGCCCCACCTGAGCAGCCAGCAGCCAACTGGTGCGTGCAATTCCTCCTGAAGGAAGAAGATAAAGATTCCCATGAGATGGCACCTGTTTTGCTTCCCCAAAATTTCTTAGTATAAGCCGAGGTTTGGCCTCCACCTATCCTTTGTCATATGTCAGTGGCCTAGCATCTGAAAAATCTCTCAGGTATATCCCAGGAGGAGAATCGCCTAAAAGAAAAAGTCCCATCGCCTGGACATTCTCCGCAGGAAAAGACTGTCACCTGTGGGCACACAGCCATCGGTGTGCCCACATGGAATGCCTGGGGAAAGTGACTAGAGTCACCAGGCAAAGTGTAAACGCAGGTAGTGGCACCAGACCTACATTGGGGGCACCATTCCTGTGCATCTCCTAGGCTCCGCCTCCCAGGCACAGAGAAGACAATGGGGAAGGCAAAGTGTGCAGCCAGGCAAGAAGAGAATGTTTTCATAGACTCGGGGATGCAGTAGGAAACCTGAAGAGTCCTGCAGGTCGACCGTGTCCTCGGTTGCACGCACGATGGGTGGAGTTCTTGCCAGAGCTCTGTCTGCTCAGTGTATTCTGAGACACTCTCTCTCCCATGCATGGCATCACGCTCAACAAGGCAAGGCATTGAAAGAAACAGCACGTTTCCTTAAAGAAGGTACATCAATGTCATATGTAAATGACTGAAAAGGCTAAACGACCCAGCAGAGCAAATCACTTCAAGTCCTGTGTACCTCCGCGAGAATATGCTAATTGATCTTGACGGGATTATGCTCCCCTCAAACCACCATAAAACTCCAGCAGGACTGTAGATTGTGCCAGTCTGTCTCAGACCATCTCCGTGGAAGGAGGCAGCAGCGGATCCGGAGAAACTGGGCCAGCAGTCGCTGTCCTGAGGATTTCTTTCACGGACTGAGGAGCTAACCCGAATTGCAGGTGGGTGACCTTCCTTTGACCTTTTCTTTTCCTAAAAGTAGATTTTATTGGCTTTAGAAGAAGAGGGAGGGAGAGGGCTAGATCCAGAAACACGGATGATGGAGAAATATCTATTGGCCGCCTCCAAGCACCCCTCCTTCTGGGGATGGAGTCCTCAACTCGGGTTTGTGCCAGGAAAGTGACTGGAACAGGTGACCTCTTGGTTCCTGTCTGGATGCTCCAAGACTGAGCGACACCTGCTTGGCGGGTTTCATGTCAGGTGAGTCCTTTAATTCGGATTTTCCATCACAGGACAAGAAGCAAAACAAAACCAAACAAAAAGAAAAGAAAAAATTAGGAGTGATTGGATTTTAGGCAGTGGATCAGCATTCTTTCCTCGCACAGTTCAGTCTGTAGAGACATGGACAAATTGCATTTCGCCATGCTCATTATTACGCTAGGTATAAGATTTTAAGAAAAGTACCTACGCATTTGTAATTTGTGGGAGTTGGTGGCTAAGCAGTAATGGAAAGTTGGTCGATTGAACTATCTGGACTTCAATATTTGATTTATTCAGACTTAGTACAAATATATTCATTCACATTTACTAGAAACTACATGATTATAGGCAATTGAACATAGAATTTAAAAACGTATTAGATAAGGTGAAGAAACACAAAAGCCGTCCACAATCTCACTTGTGACGCTTCCAGACTAGCAGAGCGGAACATATTTCCATCTGGGTGACTTTTATTTGAAATTTGCCTCCTCATCGGTGCATTGGGAACTTTGAATTTTCCAGAGGGGAGCATATTTTCCTTTGATTTTTGAGAAAGTCTCCCAAAATCCCAAATGCTTTGATGATGGTGAAAGCCCCGAGAAATATTGTCTTTTCCGGCCTATACTAGGACACGGAGGATAGAATTAATCCCAGTCTCCACTTTGAAATCCCTCCTTTATGCAGGCACACCCCATTTAGCAGGTGAGCCTCAGCTGTGTCACCTTAGAGTCCTACCCTGGGGAAGGAAATCATGAGAGGACAGACAGAGGACTCAGAAGGAGAAGTCACAGGGTAGACAGAGATGTTTCCCTGAGGGCATGAGGTCTCTTGAGCAGATTTGAAGCAGACGGTGCCAGAGGAGCTTGCCCTAGGTGGGTCTTTGAAAAGTTTCAATTTCCTTTTTTCTACAGGAGATTCACAAGTGCATAGCTGAAAGCAAAGGACGGGAAGGTCTTTGGTGGTGTGTGCCATGGCGGATCGTGACCCAATTCGGGGGCCCTGCAGACCCTGGCAGGTCCGAAAAGGGAAGCAGCCACACAGGGCCCAAGTGGCAGGCAAGGATTCCGTGCCAGAAGAGGTGTTTCTCAGGGTGAGTACAGGTTTGGCTCACTGGGGAACCTGAGGGGTTGGCATGGATGACAGAGACAGGCTTCGGACAAGGCAAGTTCTGTGTCTCTAGGTGGAGGGTCCTCTCCCTTGCCAGGGTCCCCTACCTTAAGACATCCCCACCAGGCTGGCTTCCTCATCTGCACATTGATGGCTAGTGTTCTCTCACTGTCCATAGCTCTTCTTCAGCTCTTGGTTTTGGTCTTTCTTTCATTTGATTGACACTTGACGGTGAGGACTTGCTCATGTGAAACCTCTCCATTGTGTCTCCCACAGCGTCCAACCCAGCCGATGCCCATCCCCACTCCCAAGAGAAAGCATGTGCCAGACGCCTGTCTCAGCACTGTGTCACCTGGCGGGAAACATAAGGTGACACCCTCAGCGCCTCCCATCCAAAAAGCTGAGGGGATCGCCTGCTCACGTTCTGGACTTCATAATGGGCAGGGAGTTCCTGTCACCCACACGCCTAGGCCAGGGGGCACACGCCTTGTCCAGGATGCCAAGAACACTGTCCAGCAGACACACAACAAGCCACCCCCTGTCCAGGATGCAAAGATCAGTGTCCAGCAGACACACAACAAGCCACCCCCAGTCCAGGATGCCAAGAACAGTGTCCAGCAGACACACAACAAGCCACCTCTTGTCCAGGATGCCAAGAACAGTGTCCAGCAGACACACAGCAAGCCTCGTTCTTTCTTCAACACCAATGGCCTGGGCCACACCCTCAAGCCTCAGGCACAAGCCAAGTTCCCTGCTGGGAACTCACCTGGCATCCCACATCCTGCTGCAAAGAGTGTGTGCCAGCACTCCAGTCTCAGCATCAAGGCGCCAGGCAAGAGAGCGGCCCCGACCTCCATCCACCTCTGCAAGAAGGCCAGAAAGGAGCCCAGACTCAGCCCCTGCCCGTCCCCGCAGCAGAGCATGCAGAGAGCAGACCCCCAGCCGCAGCAGGAGAGCCCTCTAGCCAAGACCCTGCAGCCCTCAAAGGAGCCCCAGAACCCAGCCACTCCACGGAGTCCCATCAAAATGGTCTTTAAGAGGTCAAAAGAAGGCCAGTGGAGCTGCTATCTGGTGCCATCTCCCTCCATGCCTCCTGTTGAGAATTCTTTCTTCTCAGATCCCTCTCCCCCTGAAGAAGAGAGAGGGACTTGGTCACAGGATCCCTTGAGTGTCCTCCAGGAGGACCTTCAGCTTTCCTCTTCCTCTGCAGAGAGTGAGGACGGCCAGTGAGAAGTCCATTGTCAGCAAAGACTTGTTCCTTGGCCCCAGGCCCCCGGGTGCCGACCAACTGTAGATCTGGGGAGGGCATAGTTACTCATGCAGCTGTTTGTGGTGGGCCAGAGCCTCCCTGCTGTGCTGTGTTCAGATGTTGAGAAGTCCGACAAGGATTGCTGACACAGAGTCCCAGTTCCTGTGTTTTTAATGTGTAGTGATAAGTCAAATGAAAGTTTTGTAGGAAACTGTACTTGGTACTTATAAATGGGGCATACTTTTATATGTGTGATCACTTTTATAAAGTTGAATCCATTGTATAGGAAATTAAGTTGTAACACTGGCCTCTAATTCTAATGGAAAGAGGAAGGCATAGAATGAATTTCTAACAGGTGTGGCCCTGTCTGCCTTGGGGGAACGTGGGTCAGGACTCCCTGTGAGATATTCAGTTTATAAGCAGTGCCTGTGGTCCTGAGGCGAAACTCTTTCACTGTGCTGAGTTATTTCCCTGGAAACCTGGATGTGAACTCTTCTGATGACTCTGTACCTTGGCTTTATGAAAGTCTTTATTAAATTCTGTTTTATATAATTTTTCTTTAATACTAATAAAATTCTGCAAAATATGTCATGTTGAGGTTGAGTTTCTTTCCTTGCTGATCCTTTTTAGTCATTTGGGGCATACCGACTCTACCATAATTCTCAGCTCTCTGAGAGTAGACTGGAATCTGATGTATCTTAATACGACATTAGCTTGGGCCCCACCTGTAGGTCCCTGACTAATTCCTTCTTTCCTGTCAAGATCATCCTCACCCTAAGGGGCACTGACAGCCCTTAGTGATTCACCCTCCAAAGTGTTCCTCTTTGTGTTGCCTCGGGTGCCTCCGTGTCCCTTCCAGAACCCCTCAGCCCCTCACAACCCACCCCATTCTAAGAACACTCCTTGACTTGGACGAATAAAGAACATGTCCAGAATCCTACCTCTGACCAAACCATGTCTTGTGAAGGAGAGCTCCCCTGTGTTTGAGGAAAAGGGTCCCAAAGGCTGATTGGAGTGATGAATTGACTCATACATAGTTCAGCTGTGTCTCCACATTCCTATACTCATGTAAAAAAAAAAAAAAAAAAAAGGGGGGGGGGGGACCATATGTCAGCCAACAGTGAGAAAATTCACCCACGGTAGATGAATGCCTTGGTGTACACATGGACATTCACAACAAATATAAACTACGTGATTGTGGGAAACCCTTCAGTAATGTTTTCAAACTCAGATGGCAGAACATGACTCAGCCTAGGGAGAAACCTTGTGAATGTCATCCATGTGGAGAAGGCTTTTGGCAAAGGTCTTAGCTTAGAAACCGCAATCCAATGCACACTGGGGATCAGCCTTTTGAGTGTGGGAAAGCCTTCATTCATGGTTTTTCCTTAGACAGCATGAGACTGTCCAAACAGGAGAGACACCATATGAATGGTGTCCCCTCTGTGACAAAGCTTTAAATGAAAGTTCTTACCTTAGAGAAACAGGAGACAGTCTAACAAGGGAAGAGAGTTTATGATTGTCACTAGTCAAAGCACTGGCCTTAACCAGCACTAGAGAATCCATTCGGGAGAGCAACCACACGTGTGCCTCATGTGTGGGAAAGCTTTCAGGCAAAAGGCTGAGCTTATCCATTACAACATAATGCACACCAGGTAGAATCCAGGTGAATGTGGTCAGTGTGGGAATGCTCTCGGTCAACATGCTAATCTCATCAGTCCCCCGAGTCCCTACACCGGAGGAGAGCCCTAGGCATGTCAGCTACGTGGCAAATTACCCAGTCGTTGTTATTCCCTTATAAAACATGACAGAACTCAACACAGGAGAAGGAATCATGAAACACAAACACTTCTTTACAGAGCATTCACTCTACTGATCTTATTCAGTGTAAAATCAGGTGAAATTTTAATTCATCCAACAACACTTATCACATAAAGTATGTGAGCATTCACACTGTACAAACCCATGTTTCTGAAATACCTGGCATGACTTGATCACTTCTACTTTATTTAGTCTAAAATATCCTACACCAAGGATACAACAATCCTAAAAGGACACAGAAATACTTAGTTAGATTTTATATTAGAAAAAAATGAGTGCCCATGTGTTTGTGTGTATTGCCTGTGTGTGTGTGTGTGCGTGTGTGTGTGTCTGTGTGTGTGTGTGCATGTGCCTGTGTGAAGATTTTGATGAATCTTCAACAAAGCACTCAGCAGGTAGTTGAGTGTTTGTGTAAAGTAAAGTTTTTTATGGAACCATGGCATCCAATGCAAGTGGCTAGTGTGCTCTCTAAACTTTGAATGAACGCGTAAGTTTGTAGGAATTACATCCATTTGAACAGCAATACTTGCAGATGTTTGAACATTAAAGTCTTTTGCTAAAGAAGCAAAATGTTGATGTTTTGATTTTTCCTCTTGCAATTGTGAACTCATCCATTCAGTTTGTATCCTTCAGCTGTGGAATTAGAACCAGACCTCAGTTTCACAAAGCCCTTTCCCCATTGGCTGCTTGGAAACATTTCAGTTCCCTGTGTCTATCTTCCCGCCAACACCATGTGTCTCCTTCCAAACCCTGGTGATGACATAGCTATGACCTTCAGCCTCACCTGCTAGGTGTCTCTGTGTGACATAACCCTGCTCGGGCAATGACATTGGGCCATATCAAGGCTCCACAGGTAAAAATCTTGGTGGCACATTACCTTATGTCTCTTCTAAGTTGATCCGGGAAACAAGGTTTGGCGCATCTGGCCTCCAGAAAGCTGTTTCAGTTTCATTTTTTCTCAAAGCTCTGAATGGAGCAATAGGTTGGTGGTGGGTGTGTGGTGGACAGTGAACTCTCTGACCACACTCTCAATCTTATTTGACTCCAATATTTCTACCCAGCATTCACTCCACATTGAACTTTATTAGATTCTCACTGATATCCGCAGTAGCCCAGAAAAGTAGAGCTGCAGAGAAAGCTCCTAAATGTAATATGCCTCAAGCTGTTTCCTTAAGATAAAACAAAGCAAAACAAGATTTACTGCCCCGAGGCAAAAATAAAAGGATGTTTACCACTTTGTTTCCCCAGATTAGAATGTGCTTCTTCGGAAGAACTGGGGGAGATAATAGATCAACCGAAGGACTTGTATACATGCATATAAGTGCAACCAATGGACATAAAACTCTGGGGAGGGAGAGTATGTATGTGAGGGAGGGAGGGGGGCAAAAAAATTTTAAAAAATCAATAAAATATATTTTTTTAAAATAAAGAAAGAAAATACATTTAAGACAAAAAAAAAAAAAAAAAAAAAAAGAATCTGCTCCTTCAACAAGCCCCAGAATTAACTTCAACCACAAAGGGAGTTGTTCCCAGGAGATCCATTGTGCTGCCCTGTGTTCACCCAACAAGCACAGTGGGGAGTGAGTTCAGGTCAAGGTCAGGACAAGTAGGGACAGGAGGCTCTGCCACATTGGCTGAGCCCAGGGCAGGGGGGGCGGGGGGGGGGGGGAAATGGGAGAGAGGAGCCAGGGTTCTTGGACTTGACCAGGCTAAACTTACAGGCTCATTGATCCATACATGATAGAGAAATGGAAAGTCACTGGCAGTTCAAATACACACAAATGATAACATAGGAATCCAGCCAGAGTGCCCACATTTTGCCAGTGAACAGGCCCCACCTGTATAGCCAGCCGCCAACTGGTCCTGAGAGACTGATTGTCAGCGAGTGCAAATCCCTGTGGAAGGAAAAAGCCAAAGGTCCCTATGAAATGGAACCTGTTTTGATTCCCCAAAATTTCTTAGTATAAGCCGAGGCTTGGCCTCCACCTATGCTGTGTCATATGTCAGTGGACGAGCATCTGAAGAATCTCTCAGGTATCACCCAGGAGGAGAATCGCCTAAAAGAAAAAGTCCCATCACCTGGACATCCACCCCAGGAAAAGACTGTCACCTGTGGCGGCACAGCCGTCCGTGTGCCCACATGGAATGCCTGGGGAAAGTGACTCGAGTCACCAGGCAAAGTGTAACGCAGGTAGTGGCACAAGGCGGAATCTATGAAGCCTGTGTCCTTACCTCTACACTGTATGCCTTGACATCTCCACTCAAACTCAGAGACCCAGAGAGAAAAATCCCCATGTCTTTACCAGTCACAATCCCAGGTTCATACAATTCCTAGGCAATCAATGAGGGTGAATGGTGGTAGGGTTGGTGCTGGGAACACCTTTAATCTATAAAGTTATCAGGCAGAGAGGAAATGGAATGTAAGAATGTCCTTCATGAAAAGCCCAAGTTGGTTCCTTGGGAGGGGATCTGAGTTGAGGCAAAGGTCAGTCTGGTAAGCACATGGGACTTCGCTCCCTGGATCACGAGAAGTGGGAATGTGTGTGGGGCAGGGGAAGCATCGCCTTCCTTGCAGAGAAGAAATGGGGTGTCACAGGTGTTATGTGTTGTGTTGCAGGCATGAAGAACATAGACAAGGTCCTTGCAGGAGATTTCCCTGGAAGCCCACAATTAAACCCCAGAAAAATGGGAAGGAAGAGACAGAATCCTTTTCCTATGTGAGGGTGAGTGTCCGCAGGTGATGGTATTTTCATTGCATCAGGGTCACCCTACTTATCTTTTTGTCTTCTCTCTGAGGAAATGGTGAAAGTTCAATGGGAACTCACATGCTTTCTCTAATGTAATTTCCTAATTCATTTCTCTTGGTGTCTTTTATTTGGCCTATACTTGCATGTGTCTCAACTATATAGGATGAGGCAAAAGTGGGGTTACAGTATTCCTATGGAAAATAGTAAAATAATAAATAATAATACAGCAATAAGCTCTGTCTTTCATGGTCCAACAACTTTATCCTACTTTTGACCCACCTTCCCAGGGGTCTTCAAACTATGGCCCGCGGGCCACATGCCGCCCGCAGAGGAGTCTGATCCGGCCCACCAGGTTTTTTGGGCAGTGAGCGCAGCCGAGGTGTTACAGTAGGAATTAGTAGTTCATATAGTCCGGCCCTCCAGCTCTCTGAGGGACCGTGATCTGGCCCCCACTTTAAAAAGTTTGAGGACCCCTGTTAAGCTGTTGGAGGGCAAGGGTGTGCTCTCATTAGATGTTTCGACCAGACACCATCCCTTGTGGGAAACCAGGCATCATGAAATCAGAATCCCTTCTCTCTAATTAGCCACCCAAACTCATTAGTCCCCACACTGCCTTCAGAACGCCAAGAAGTGTTCATTCCATGGAAGAGGCTCGAAAAGGTTGTTTCCTCTTCACTAACAGGAGACAGCTGTGAGAACTTCCTGTTTTCCTATCTGATGTTAGACAGGGTATCAAGGGGTCATTGTATATTCTATCCAACAGAGCTCAGGGGCCTCACCTTCTTTACTTTCGTTATTGGCTTTTCCTTTGCAGTCCATATCATGTCACAAGATCTTGTAGTTGGTTTACTTTTATTTTCTACTTGATAGTGAAAAAATTCAAATGTGTAACATCTGTGTTGTGTATCTTATAGGATCCACACACAGAGAGACCAGAGCACAACACCAAGAGGAAATATGTCGGAGACACTGATCTAACTTGTTCACCAAAAAGGAAACGTGTCATGACATCCACAGCATCTCCCATTGAGAGAAGCACCTGCTTACCTGCTGGATCAAAGAATGGATAGGAAGGGCCTGTCACGGACTCTCATCACACAGAAGGCACACACTTTGACCTGGATCCCACACATAGTGTCCATGAGAAGGACAACAGACCCCATTGTGCCTTCAGAATCCAGGGCCTGGACCAAACCCTCATTCACCAGCCACAGGCCAAGTTCCCTGATGGGAACTCATTCAGCATCCAACACGCTGCTGCACACAGTGTGGGCCAGGACTCTCCTCTCATCATCAAGGTGTCTGGCAAGAGAGCAGCACAGACCTCCAGCCAGACTTGCCAGAAACCCCAGAAGAAACCCATACTCAGCCCCTGCCTGAAGAGCACAGAGTCCTGATCCCCAGCCTCTGCTCCAGGGCACTCTCCTCCAGACTCTCCAGCCCTGCCACATGCCCCAGTTCCCACCAATTCCTGGGGTTCCAGGCCAGCCCTGCAGAAAGGTCTTCATGACATTGAAGGCCCATGGAGCACCATGCCCATGACACCTCCTTCCCACCCTCCTGCTGAGAAGCTCACTGCTCCTGCTCAGATCACTCCTACCGCTGAGAAGTCAGAGGAAGCCTGTCCCTGTGTCCCTTTGAGTGTCCTCCTTGAGGCCCTAAAGCTTTCCTCTTCCTCTGAAAAAGGTGATGGCAAGTGAGCCACTCCATATCAGGAAGACATGTTCTTCAGCCTCAGGCTACCTGGAGATGCCTGAGAAACTAGAGTGGGAAGATCACTGAAAACAAATGTTTCTGGCGAATCAGAGCTTCCCTTCTGTGCTACGGTGGGAGTTCTGATCAGGCTCGGGGCACACAGATTCAGTAATTTCACTTTTAATTTATGTAGGTGTAGTGATATTTTATAATAAACTATAGTTTGGGCTTATTGAACTGATAACATCAGTACGTTTTTAGAAATTCTAAATTATTGTATGTAAAATTAAGTTAAGTTGTAATAATTGTCCTTAAAGTCCAATGGATATAGCGAGGTATGTAACGTATCTGATCAGGTATGCACCTGTCTGCCATGGGGAACCTGGGGCAGGGCCATCCGTGTGGTCTGTAGATGTGAAGCAGTGCCTGTTGTCCTGAGGTGAGACTGTTTCCTATGCTGTGTTGCTTCTGTTGAAATCAGGTTGAGACTCTTACCATGACTTCATACTTTTAGTTTATGGAATGTCATATTAAAGTTCTGTTTTATACTTTTTTTTATAACAATAAAAGTATGTAGAATAAGTCACATGGTGATTGGTTTTCATTTCTGTCCACTTTGAAACATTTTTAAACAATGACTGTGCCCCAAAGGTCATGTCCTTGAGATTAGAGGGGAATCTGGAATACCTCAAAATGAGGTTAGTTTGGGCAACACTTGTGGGTCCCTTTATAATTCCTTCTTCTCAATCAAGATCATCTCCTCCCTAAAAAGCACTAACAGCCTTTAGGGCCTCACACTACAAAAGTGTCCCTCTCTTGTGGTCCTTCAGCAGCCTCAGTGCCCCTCTCTGGACACCTCAATTTCTTCTCTTTCCACCCACACCCTCACCCTCACCCCCCCCCCCAACCCCAGGAATGGTCTCTGACTTGTGTGATGTCTGAACATGTCCAGAATCCTACATTTTCCCTCACCATGCTCTGAGATGGAGAGGTCTCCATGGTTTCTAGAAAAAGGATCCCAAAGGCTGATTTGAGTGATGAATTTACTCATAGGTCTCCTGTTACTCAAAATTTCTTAATTCATATAAAAAAGAAATCTTAGGTCAGCCAGTGAATAGGTGTGCCTTAGATACACCAAGAAATTCACATCACAAGTAAATTAGGTGAATGTGGGAAATGCTTTAGTAATGGCTTCAGCCTCAACCGACACTAGATGACTCACACTGAAGAGAAGCCATTTGAGTGTCATCTATGTGAGAAAGGAATTTGGCAAAGGTCTAACCTGGGAAACTACAATGGAATGCACACTGGAGAGTAGCCTTATGAGTGTCATGACTGTGGGAATGCCTTCAGTCAACATGCTAATCTCATAAGACACCAGAGAACTCACACTGGAGAACAACATGTGAAATTCAGTTATGTGGGGGAATCTTGCAGTTATTGTTCTTCCCTGAAAAAACCTGAGGGAATCCAATACAAAAGAGGAAATCATGAAAGCCTCCAGTAGATAGCCTGACATGACATGTCCTGACATGACATTACATATTTACTGATTATGAAAGACATGTTAATTATAGTTTTAGCATTTGAACACACCTGCAGACTCATACATGAAAGAAACACTCAGCAAGCAATGTGGGAGATCCATTCATCTTCATGTGCCTTGACTTGAAAGACCTTTAATATGTGAGCAGATCCATCTCCATGATGCCTTTGTGTAAGCCTTTAATCATTGGCCTGATCTCAGTTAACATGAAAACTCACATCATGAAGTGCTAATTTATAAGTCATGTGCAACAGCTCTGAACTTTGAAGACACTTCACATATTGTTCAGAGGAGAATTTGTAAGGCTTTTTTTTAAAAAAAATAATTATTGGTCAAAAGGAATCAATTTCACCAGGACAAACCCTAGGACTGCGGTCATAATTGACAAATCTTCAGCATAGTTACAGGTTTTCTGTAAACTTTAAACCCGGGGAGGACAAAACACTAAAACAGGAAATGAGTACATGGACCCTCATAAGGAAATCCATACATTTCTATACAGATCATTCACTCCAGTGAAGTTATTCAGAGTAAAATCACAAGAAACCTCTTTTTCATAAAGCAACACTCGTGGGAAATGTGAGCATTCATACTGTACAAACCAATGTGTCTGAAAGAAAAGCATTCATTGATCACTGATTTCTTAGTCACACTTAAGTTTCACATACCAAAGGATATAGCAATCCTAAAACCAAAGCATAAATATCTCAGATTTCATATCACAAGCTGTGATCATATGTGTGTCTGCATGTGTGTGAAATTTTCTAAAAGAGTTTTTCAACACATAACTCAGCAAATAATAAAGTGTTTTAGGAAATAAAGTTGTTGACAAATAAATGTAAGGCATCAAATGTAGAAGGCTTAAGTGGTCTGGAGACACTGAGTGCAGAATTTTGTAAGAAATTCATCTTAAAATATAGCAATGTTTGCTAGTATTTGAACAATAAAATATGCTGCTGGAAAAGCTAAATGATGGAGTTCTAGTTTTCCTCATGCAGTTTTGAATACATACTTTCAGATCTGTACCCCTCATCTGGTCAGGGGAGAACCACATTTCAGGTTCACAGAGCCCTTTCTCCAATGGCTCTTTTGACACACCTCAGTTCCCTCATTTGTCTTCCAACCATCACCACCTGTCTCATTCCAAGCCATGGTGCTGACACTAGTCTTCAGCCCCAAAGGCTAGATGTCTCTGAGTGGTGTTACCCTGTAAGGCAAGGTCATGGAGACACAACAGAGGTACCTCACCTAAAAGTCTTGGTGATACCTCATTCAAGGTCTCCAATATGATGACAGGGGACAGAATTCTGCCCACATGAACCCAGAAAGCTCTTCGATTTTTGTTCTCAATGTTCTGAATTCAGCTACACTGAAGTAAGTGGGAATGGGGGTGGAACACTAAGTCTCTGAGCACAATGCGTATCTTAGTGAAATCAGTATTTTTGTATCAGATAATAATTTCAACTTGGCCTTAAATGTTTCTTCCCCACCCCCAAAAAACAGTCCAGAAAATAAAGCTATAGTAAGATAATTTTCCTAAACCTGTTAGCCACTTCTTAAACTGCTTATTAAATAATTAAGAAAATGTGTTTGCCATGGAAAGGCTTGTTTTATTTGGGACAAGAAATGGGGGGACTCAGGCACCAAGTTCTGTCCAGCAGACATGAAGAACAGAGACAGGCTCTGATCCAGAAATTTCCTCAGAGATCCTAGCACAGGCCTCAGCAAAATTGGCTGGAAGAAACAGAATCTTGTGACCATGTGAGCATGATTGTTCTCAGTTGCTGAGCTTTTTTATTCATAAGGGGCCCATAACTTCCCTCCTTCTTTCCTGTCTCAGGAAATTGTGAAATTTCTATTGAGAAACGTGTGCTTTCTCCAGTTAGTCTCCTAATGTCATTTTTC